>NW_009720405.1:0-8872 GCF_000703405.1 Apaloderma vittatum
GGCCACCCCTGCAGAGAGGGGGTCCGGCCGCCCTCCCACCACCAGCCCGGCTCTGCACCTCCTGACACACGCCCAGACTGAACCGGCCACAGAGAAGGTCCCTGTTAAGGTGCCTCTGCGCTGCACCACGGGCCCTGTCCCTGCTATGTCTTCCTGAGCCAGCTCATCCTTGCCTGGAGACTCATCTTTGTCCCCTCCACTGCATTCACAAGCTGCAGCGCAGCTTCACGAGCCCCAGCCTTTGACTCCAGCTGTGCAGCTGCCTAACTGGTCCCCGTATTATCGTTGCTCCAGCTTTGCTCATTCCCTGCCTTCCCAGCCAGAAAAAGGGCTTACCAAACCACGTTCCTCGCCTTTTCCTAGGCTCCCTTCCCACCAGCCCTTCCAGAGCTCTCGCTGCTGTCGGGCAGCAGCTCCTGCACCCCATCACCCAGCTGAGCAATTCCAGCCCTGCTCCAGAGGAGAACAGCTCCATGCTGGTGGTGGCTCTCCGGGCTCTCGTAAGCCCAAGATACCTTCCTTATAGAGGGGAGCTGACACTCCAGCTCATGGGGGCTGGGATCCTGGTGCTTTTCTTTGAGGCCACACAGTTCGGGGGTTGTCCCCATGATGAGTGACAAGAGATGAGTCTTTCCCAGCCCCAGCCAGGCTGGCTGTGCTGGGTCTGCCCGTCAGGCTGGGCACATCCCTGCCATGGCTCTGCTCCTGGAGGGACGATAGAGGACTACTAGGCTCAGTTATCACAGTATCCAAGAGTTAATTAATCTAAATGTCCAATTAATGTGAAAGGCAGCATGGGAAGGAGATGTCGCAGACAGTGCTGCTGCAGCAGTGAGACCCGGACAACGTTTTTCTGCTGGGCAAAGTGATGGCAAGCACAGAGACTTGGCCCATGCAGGATGTCTGTCAGGAGACTGAATTCTGCAGCTCCCCAGGAAGACGGGTTGTGCCCGGCACGTTGTTTGCGGGTGTGATGCAGAGTCCAGAACAACAACGGTGCTTTTCACAAAGAGTGAGACTCGCTCCTGAACCATCTGGGCACTTTCACAAAGATGCTTGTATTCACTAAAGTAGCTGCTACTTTGTCATGTATCCCACTCTGCATAAATTGTTCATCTGCCTCCGAGCTCCCCTTCTGAACCAGCTCAACTGTTAATGAAGAATGGGATCCTCAGCATTAGCAGGTGCTGCTTTCATCAAGAACAGAAGCTTCTGAGCCAGCTGAGCGGCTTAATGAGGAGAGCATTCATGCCACAGCAGCCACGGCTGTCAGGGAGCCTCTCACCCATGCCACGGCTCAGCTCTTAACTTTGTTCCTTGACCAAGTGAACAGTTTTGCTGAGGTTCCGCTTTTCAGACAGAGAAACTGCATTTTTTTACAAAGATCCTCTCTGGGGCAATGCAGGAGCCCCTTGGCTGAGTTCATCCCCCTCCACTACCTCAGGCTTGTCCCCAGATGAGGGAACGTTGCTGGAGCCAGACATCTGAGGGCAGCTCCTCGCTTCTCTCTCAAACTACCTGAAAAGGTTTCCACCAAGTGTATATCAAAGGCTGGGAGATGCCTTTATAAAAATACTCTCTGTTCCCCAGCCTTCGTCGACAAGAATGCAGTTTCAATGAGTAATGTCTTTTCTTCTTTCTTTCCTTTCAATAATTAACCCAGTGAATCCTACGAATCCTCCACATTCAGATTAACAAGCACAGTCAGGCCTAAGCATCTCTGATACATTTCAAAGTATAAACACCTGATTACGTTTCTTACTTTGTGCTTATTTGGTGCCATAAGAGACCGTGTGTTGATGAAGTTAAGGCCGATCAGCTGGGCGTGTTCAGGTGGTGCTTGGAAAGCACTGAGCTCTCTGAATGCTGGATGTTAACAGAAGCAAAGATGCAGTAACTGCCTTAAATTCAAAAGTAATGCGTTGCTCTTCACCCGTATCAGGTACTTCAATAGAAAATGTCGTGCGTTATCTATTTATCATTCACAATCCATGTATTTATCACCCATTAGAATTAACCATGCACAACAAGCTGTAGCTTTGAGAGTAGGTGCACTTGTACACGAGGTGTGGAGGACAAGACCCGGGTGTACCTTCTGCATTTTCTTTATCTGGAGCCAGGAAACGAGGCTTTCAGCTTTGCTTTGCTTTTCAGCAGGTACCCGAATCTGAAATTGTATAAAAGCAACAGTTCTTATCATCTGAGCTCCAGCGAGAGCCCAGCACCATCCAGATGAGATGTCAAAATGTGGCCCAGCTCACAGGGTTTGCCCATAATTTAAATGGTCAACAGTGCTGACAGCGTGAGCATTGTACTTCCACATCAGCTGAATTCGCAGCCCCTGCTCTGTTCTCCCAGACCCTCTGCAGCGCAAAGCGGGCATCGATTCACCAGTTTGTGCTGGCTCTCAGTTTTCTGCACACTGAGAAGAGACAGTAACTGAAAACCAAGTTCCCTGCTATCCTTTTATTACTTTTTGTTGACGAGACATTTTGGAAAAGACAACTTAACTACTTCCTGCAGGAGGCCCACCTCTTGCAACCAGCCCACTGCAACCAGCCCACTGCCTATCTGAGTCCCTTCACAGAGTTCCTGGCCCGATTCTTCCTATGGTGTTTTTCTGCAGCAATGAATAATTATGAACACGATGGGAACTGACGAGGGACCCTTCGCTGGCTTTAGGCCAGTATTTTTGAATTGCATGCGGGCTACAGGCGGGAGATTTTTCCGGGGGAGGCAGACGAGGGAGTGTTCTGCCATCAGTTAATCTTTGTGGAGCGTGGCAGCCCTTTAGCTGGTGTTTTTACTTCTTTCATCTTCATCTGAGCACTAACGGCCATGGGAAGCGTTTGGACCAGCAACTGAGATACCTTCTCCAGCAAAATCAGGTCAATAAGTTCCAGTTATTTGGGCTTAGATGATGCCCCTCAGACACATCTCATGCGGCGGTGGTGGTGGGACTGGCTGGGGAAGAGACAGGAGGGACCAACAAGAAACCCCCCGAGAAAAGGAGGAGCTTCAAAATGAGACAGAAAGAGAGGAAAAGGGAGGAGAAAAGGGTTGTGAGGATGAAAATCAGCTGTAAGGGGATCAGGAATGAAAGAAGGGTCTGGAATCATCCCAGCAACTGCTCCACATGTAGCCACAGGGGAACAGGCTGCAGCATCCAGCTTCCTGACTCCCAGGCATTTAAAATTTTAACCATGATTTGCAATTATAACCAGAGGATAACATTTCAGCCTGTTAGGAGGAGGTGGGGGCCTGCAGGGCGATGCACATTAATTACTGCTGAGGTACAGGGACAGGCTCATTAGACAGAGGTCTCCTTCAGTTCTAGCACAGAATTTTTGGCTTGAGGCAGGTGTTTCAGGGAGTAATTATAGAGCCTGTGCTGATGGGCAGGTCACAGTAGTTGGCCGCAGAGACCTTTTCACTCCTGCTCGAGCCGCAGGGATGCAGAGCAGCTCTCGGGGTGAGGAAGGTGCTGGAAAGAGCCTGGCAAGGAGTAGAGAGCTCAGGCCTCCTCTCTGCAGCTGCAGGAACCGTGGGTTCGGTGCAGGTCCTCACGGCAGGTCACCTGTGGAGATGGTGATGATGGAGAAAGGAGGGGAGGGTGGGTCCTGTGCTCAGGGACAATCACCCCAGGTACAGTCTGGGGAAAACCTTGCTCAAGCTCAGTTCTGAGCAGCGTGGTTTGTTACCCGAGAGCCCCTGCTCGGCAGGACCAGCAATGCGCCTCCAGAAACAACTCGGCTTCCAGCAGTGCCGTTTCCATGCTAGTGATGCTTAGAAGTCTCCATCTGATGTCACACCCTGGCATGATCTGTCACCTGGAGAAGCAGCACCTCTCCAGAGGGTGTTTGCTGCCCCACTCCCCAGCAAATGAGGCAGAATTTCTGCCAAGGGCATTTCTCCCGGCTGGAGGGCGTCTGCCAGGGATGGGGTCCTCTCACAGCAAATGCAGGCTGTGCCACTGGGTCGCTCCAGATCATCTTGTTCTCCTCCATCGGTGTCGCTGCAGCCCTGCACCTCGTCACGGGACCCCCCACAAGCTCTCCCAAGTTCTGGACACCCTGCGGTGCCTCGAGCCACGGGCAGTATCCGACTTCACTTCTGGTTGTGTACAGTGGGGCTTGGGTCTTCTGGGAGGATGGATTCCCCCTTCACGAGGCAGAACCTGTGTGTTTCACGAGGTTTCCTGTAGGCTCAAAGTCACCAGATGGTTTTTGTGGTCCTAAAGATCCTTTCTGGGCTCCTCATCCCTGGATTTCTTCACTTTCCTCAGGGAGCACTTCATGGCCAAGCCTGTTGTGGCGGGGAGCTCTCGGCATCACGGCAGCGCCGTGTCTGCCCTTGGTGGAAGGGAGAGATGGCACGAGGCACGACTCTTCAGGTGAGCAGCTCCCAGCCAGCAATGGCTTTGGCTTCTCTCCCTGCTTGCAGAGCTAATCACAAGCACGTCAGAAAAGGCGCTGCTCCATGCGCTCACGGCAGAGACTCCAGATTGGAGGCACCGTGCTTGTGACTGGCTAGATGGGGCACGTCGGATTTTCTCCTCTTTCTGAGTCACCGGTTTGGCAGACGTTTACATCACCGATCCTTAAAAGCGCAAATACGGCTTTCGGTCTCTTTGGGTACTGGCAGAGGTAACGGTGAAAAACGCTCTCGGTGGTTTTTTGCTAGCAAGATATGCTCTGGTGTATATTTAGGGAATACAGGTAGGGAATAGTTCTGAATCCACCCCAGAAATCCACTTAAAATATTCCTATAATTCTATTTACAGGCCATTTCTGTCAATGTTGTGACAGTCACAGAGAAGGGTATCTCTCTGTAGGGGGACTCTGCGCTGTAAACCAGGGGGTCTGGACAAACACGTGTCTCCACCAACACACGCGGTCAAAGTCTGCCACGACCCACCACTGCACCTCAGGGCCAGCACTTGTGATTTCTTACATGATTCTTGTCGTATTTAGTGGTATTTTTCTGAAAGCCCCACTTCTTGCTCTCTGTGAGTAAGAAATAATCACAGTCTCTGTGAAAAAAAAAAATAAAAAATCTATCCTTCCTGATTGCAAAAGAAGGATTGAAAATGGGAGCATATGGAGCAGAGGGTGCTCAGCAGGGGTCAGAAACAAGACATCAGGAGAAGCAGCTCTGGGGGTTTTTGCTCTCCATCTCAGGCTCTGCGCCCCTGGCTCCTGGTTTTTACGCATGAGATCTCGGCTTTGCTAACTCTGCCACTGATGTGTGTGCAAGAATTTAAGTGTAAGTAAATCCTTAATTCTCAAGGATGCTTGAGGGACTTGAGCACATAACCCAACAAGCTTTGGGCACCCCAACCCTGCCCAGCTCTGCTGAAGCCCCATCCTTTGAGTGCCTGTGGGAACCCTCATCCCGGGATCCCGGCTCCCGGGAGTTAGCAGGCACTGAGAGGCAGCAGAAAAGCCCTTAAACACTAGAGCCAGCGTTCAAACCAGCCAAAGCGAGGGTGGGGGAACCAGGTAGTGTTGGACCCAGGCACTGCGGGAATCTGGGTGCATTTCATTGCAGGGAAGATGGTAATAACTTGGAGCTGCAGCCGAGGGCAGGCATGTGGGGACAGTCCAGCGCTGGGTTTAGGGGCTGTAGGTCTGGGTCTGGAGCCAAGATGAGCAGGAGAAGCCAAGCACGTGGTTCCGGGTCCCGCTGCACGTGGTGTGATGGGTGGGATGTCAGCAAACAAGCAGGGGACAGGGTTTGGGCTGGGGGCAGCTATGGGGTATGACTCCTCTCACCTTAACATGAAAGGTCACCCCACAGCGAGTCACTTAACAAGCTCTTGCAAAAAACAAACCAAACCAAACCATAATTTCCTGAACTCCATGTTTTTCCAAACCGCAGAGGAGCAGCTGCCGTGAGCCCGATAAGCCTCTGAGCTGGGCCAGGCTCCGAGCTGCACACCGAGTGCAGTCAAGCTGGCGTATTCCCCACAGGAAAAACAAACCTGTGGCTCATCCTCTGGTGTTAATTCAAGCTCCTCCCCAGCCTCTGCCAGAGGATGGCAAGACACAAGCCCCATGGAACCCTCCTGAAATATCTCTTTCTGGGAGGAAAGCAGGGAGAGGCACTGCCCCGAGGCAGAGCGAGCCCGCTCAGCAGCAGCCTGACCCTACTGAGAGCAGAGAATCCAGCACTCGCCTCCAGCCGCTCCTCGTCACAGCGTTAAGGTTTGACATGCCCTGGGTTTAATTTGGATTTAATCTAAACTACTCCTGGCGTTCCTGCTTTGAACTCTTCCCGCAGCAGGTGGAGGGGCTTTTGCTTTGGCTCTCACACAGCCCCTCTGTCCAGCCGACGAGGCACCATGTGGAGAACATGCATTTCCACGATGACCGTTACAGGCATTGCGTTCGAACCTCCTTTTATTTTTCTCTTAAATACGTTTAAAATTACTTTCTTCAAAATATTTCTAGTACAACCCTGTTGTCGGAAGAAAACAGATTCCTGGGGTGCTTCAACAGCCCAAAATTCAACAGCCTGCGCTGAACATTTACTGCTAATTATCTTTACACAAAGGTTTTTTGGCAGCTGTAGCCGCAAGAGAACCACAAAGATAATTCGTGCATTTGCGGACACATCACTAGGCTGTTGGCAGTGAGTGGGTAACCCCTTGCATTTCTGAGGCTTGTGCATTTACTGCACATTTCGGGTGGAAAGAGATCAAGAGACTTGCTGTAGCCGTTGAGGGCTCACCCAGAAAGGCAGCAAACGCACCCGGACGCTGCTGCCCCTGTAGATGATCTTCAAACGTTGCGGCATTTCGATGACACGACCGTCTTTGGCCATTTCAGGGCGCGCAGCGAGCCGGGGTGAGGAGCTGGGCGGGCGAGCAGGCTCCGGGCGATGCAGCCAGCTCTGCCAGCAGCCCCATGTTCTCTGTTCTGCCCGTTCAAAAACACGCTGTGAGCGTGGAGCTGCTCTCGTTAGAGCCTAACGAGGTAAATCCAGTGTGTCAGTGCACAGCCCCCGGTCTGTCCGAGGTACTTAATACTATTTCTATTGATAAGATCTTGGAAAATCAATGCAGCAATGATGTCCGCTTGTTATTCAGTAAATGGACTTTTCTCCACCGAACTGATTCTTTTTACAGGTTAATGAATTATAATGGGAAAAACATTGTGTTTCAAAGGGTTTTGCTCACAGGGAGGATGAAAGCTCCGCAGTCTGGGGGTGCTGGGGCAGGGCTGTTCTCGGGGCGCTGGGGAACACAGAAAACCTTCCCCTCCACTAAATTTAGGAAACCCTGAGGTTTTTGCTTCTGCTTTGTTTGGATTTTTTTTAATTTGTGTAAAGTTATCCCTTTATTTAGAGTCAATCTGAAATTCTCTTGTCCCTGCGGATGCTGTCTGGGAGTCAGAGATTGTGCCGAGCTGCAGAAGAAAGATTAAAAAGTGGGTATCGTGTGGGAACTTTAAGTAGTTCCCGTAAGAAAAGAATACCCCAGTGGAAGCCTATTTAGGAAAGCAATTGGCATCTATATTAACTGGTTTCCAAAATGCAAGAAGCCCATTTATCTGGGCTATTATCACAACATTGCCCCTTCATTTTGGGTTCAGAATACAGAGCAGACCCCAAATGCTGCAGCTCCCTTCTGGCCTTCATAAGGAGGAATGAAGGAATGACATTCTGTACTAAGCCAAACCTTTACAAAAATGGAAGAGCATTACTTTTACACAGTTGTATTTGATACGGTATGAAATACATCCACTGGACACATTTATTAAATCACAGAATCACAGAATGTTGGGGGTTGGAAGATCATCCAGTCAAGCCCCCCTGCCAGATCAGGAATTTTCATTAACTGTAGTAATATTTTTATTTGCTTGAAGCTTCTAATGAGTTGAATTAGGAACAAAGAGATTCAGAAGAAAACAGAGGGAGGAAAAAAAAATGACTGAAAGCTAACACCCTTTGAGAGGAGCTCACTAGGCAGCTGGTAACAACCATTCCACAATCAAGAGCAAAGCATTTCTGAGTAAAAATGTATTCTCGTCGTGAGTCGGCACTTAGAAATTTAAAACCAGTATCTGGCAAATGAGAAATGGGCAAGTGGATGCAAGCTGGTCAATCAGAAGTCGTAAAATGTACAAAACTGATGAAGAGAAAATATAATTACTGCCAATATAGTTTTATAGACAGTAGACCCTGTCAAATAAACGTGTTTTCACTCCTTGATAAAATTACAGTTAAGTGAGGTTGTGCAGATGTGCTCTAACATGGGGTTTGGCAAGATGAGCATCATCTTGAGGTCGAGGCCGAGGAGGTGCTGGCCAGCTGGCAGGGCTGTGCCGCGGCTCAGCACAGCTTCCCCAGGCATTTGCCGGGGACTGGTATGGTTTTTTTTAATCAGCAAATTGTTAGCAAATGCAAGATCACTGCTGATAAAACATATGGATGATTAACAGCCTGGCAGGACAGGCACTAACGAAGAAGAGCAGCTGAGGCATGCAGTGCTCTGTAACGCTCCGCTCATCCAAATGGAGAGTGTTTTAGTACGGCTCAGAATTAAACTGGACATGTGAGGGCGAGACCCACGGGCTGTGTCCGGGCGGGGAGCGTGGGGGGGATGCTGGGCATCGCTCCTAGAAAGCTCTGTGAGAGCACGGAGGGGCAAAGCAACACACCAGCAGTGTCTAGGGCGCTCCCTGGCAAACAAAACCAATAGCAAGACAAGCAGGGCAGTGAATTTGCCCGTGGAAAATTCAGTTACCCAGTGTTTAGAACACTGGAAATCTGCATTCAGGTTCTGAGTCTGAGTTCTTAACAGAGAGCTCAGAAGAGAATGAGTAAAATCATGGAGAGGCTGGCAAAAACACCCTGCGAGCTCCATCTG
>NW_009720405.1:8885-9574 GCF_000703405.1 Apaloderma vittatum
GACTTTAATAAAGTATATAAATATCTTTATGGTAAGGAAAACACCTGATGGTTAAAGCCTCTTTCATTTAACACAGAAAGGCAGAGATGGTGCTGATGGCTGGGAGCCAGAGCAGAGAAGCAGAGACGAGAGATGAAGCACACGAGGTTACAGCAGGGCCGGCCACTCGTGGGAGCGGGGCTCGATCTCTCCCACACCCTTCAAACCCGTTTCTACAAAATCTCTCTTACTGGAACGCAGGTTCCAGCATCAGGGGGAAAGCGGACACGTGAGTGCTGGCTGGGCTGTGCCCAGGTTTGGGCTGTCAGAAAGGAGAGGATGGCACGGATACAAAGTGAGCGGCGGGGTCAGGAGGGGGCAGGACCCCACTGCGGGCTGGGCTGGTTTCTCCTGCCTGGAAGCGTTCTTCTCCACACCCTTCCCTGCTGCAGCATCTCTTCGGGGGGGGTGAACCACCCTTCCCCGGGGATTTAATGATCGTATGCACCTCCCAGCAGAAAAGGAAGGTTGTGTCACGCAGTGCTGCATTTTATTAGTCAGCTGAGACGACTGCATTAGCCCCGTGCATAATAAATCCATGACTGTGCCACCGAAGACACCCTACACAACACGGAGCATCGGCCGGACCGCTACAGGGGTGCCGTGGCAGAGCAGAAACCACCAGCGGCTGCATCAACAAGTACCTGCAG
>NW_009720405.1:9655-14343 GCF_000703405.1 Apaloderma vittatum
AGCAACCCCAGCACGCAGCCTCACGGAGCTCTTCCCTTCGGTGCCGGGGCAGTGACCGAGGGCGTCTCTTCTTCTCAGCTCCGACACACAGGCAGCTCTGACAAGCTGCAATTGCACGTTTGTACCTGCCAAGCAGTTAGCAAAAATAGCCCCTGGTAAAAAGTACACGATATGGAGCCCGGCACAGCCGGTGGCACCGTCCTGGTGCACAGCACTGCTGAGCCGGCGGGGAGGTGGCCCAGCTGGACCATTAGAATGGTCCTGGTGCAAAGCACAAGGAGCTGAGAGGCTGAGTAAGACAAACGGCAAAAGGCAGAGATTCCCCAGCGCTTGTGAGCTCTGACGTGAGGGGCTCTGGCGGCAGGCGGGGGCAGGAGGTCAGCTGGAAGTGCTATCACAGCGCATCGGTGGTGGGACCTCATCTCAGGGTCACTTCTCGGGCTGGCGCCTCAGCACGGTGCGTGTCCCCGGCTCCCACCAGCCGTGACCTGCGTGCTGGGCGCAGACAGACCCGCAGACAGATTCCCTCTGCCCAGCAGAAACAGGGCTACAGGCTGCACGCCCCCGGCCGAGCCACGAGCCATATCCGGAAGAGCTGTCAGCATCCTTGAGGAGTAGCAATACTCATAAATATGGAGTGAAAAGTAGTTCAGTCAATAGGAGCGGCAGCTCCGAAGCGCGGTGCGGTTCTGGCAGAGCCCATTGCCGTGGTACCTGTCAGCTGTTCGCAGCATTGTTTCACACGTCCTACTGATCTGAAGGGATCTTTTTTAAGGAGCAGCATTTTAAAACCCGGCAACGAAGACAACTATCTCGCTGCCCCACCTTGGCACCCATAAACCCAGTGAACTCAGCGTGTGTTTGGTGAATCACACTAACTCAACACACTCCAGAACATAAACCTCTCGAAGCGCTGACTGGCTGCACCTCACTAAGTCTATTGCTGGTATTTTATCACATAACAGATGACTTCAGTAACAAATAGATGCTCCTAACTTGGTTCTGGGGAGTTTTTTTAACAATAGCAAAATCAGGTTTGTACTCTAAGAACGTGAGTTTCACCACCAGAAAGGCATTTCACTGTGGTGCGTATGCATCTACCGCGCTTCCCTCCGTACAGGGAAGATCCTGCACTCTCGCACGAGGTCACAGGGAATTCTGAAGAGAGCTGTCGATCCAGCCCATCATAGTTTTCAACCAGCTTTAGACCACTTCTCCCAGCTATGCTTTTTGTCAAGGCAGCCCCTGTGAGCCCTGCTCGGGGTGGTTGGAGGAGCAGGACACCCGCATGGGGACCACATCCAGCCCCCGCCACTGCGCTGGGACCCAGGAAGGGTGAGCACCTGCTCCCAGACAGACCAGAGCCCTGCCAGCCCCAGCGTCTCGAAAATCAATGCAGTGCCAACGGAAGAGACGGGGTTCCCATGGGAACGGAAAGTGCTGACATTTCCAAACTAAAAAAAGGAAAGAAGCAGCAAAGTATGTGCTCAGCAGGACTGCGTGGACGCGGACCTGTGGGTACGATGCCTTTTTCCCTTGTCTGTGCTTGAAGGTAAGATACTTTAAAAATCACTCAGGACAGAACACAGGCAAGGTTCATAGCTGCGATGCAAGCAAAGTTTCTGTTGATGTGGTTTGGGTGTTTTAATTCAGGCCAATTGCCCGCAAGATTAATTTTTATGCAGGCACGTACTATGCAGCCTTTACCTGTAACCACATTAAAGGAGACAAAGAGCCCGCACAAAATCATGCCGAGGCGTTTATCTCTCCAGTGCAAAATGACAGAGATAAATAAGGCAAATTAAATTGCCATGTTGTCGTAGCTAAATTATTTGTAATGGCAATGTAAGATATACTCACTGCGTGGTAATTAAGTGTCCTAGAGTTTCAGATCTTTAGCTCAGAGAGATGTTTCCCGTTCTGTCAGATCAAAGTGACATCAGAAGTGGATGGTGACTCAACGGAGATGCTGACGTCGGACACCCACTTCTCCAGCCACTGGGCACGGCGCTGCCCTAGATGCAGCTGGTCCCCAACAGGCTGTAGCAGGTGCTGCTCTCCGGGCTCTTCTCTACAGCACGGGCAGCTTCATCATTTAAAAAGCAATAACGTTTTTTTGCAAAGTGGAGAAGTCGATGAAGAAGTCGGCTCTTAGCTTCTGCTCACTCTAATCCATAACCATGGGAAGGAGCTTCGGAGGGCAGAGGGGGTGCAGCCAGCCGAGGAGAAGAGGGGCTTGAGAGTGCCTGGAAAGTGGCCTGAAGAAGGGAATAGAAACCAAAAGGAATTACCAACCGTTTCTGACAAGAGTGAATAAAAATAACAAATGATTAATGTCTTCATTTAGAACATCAGAAAGCGCCAGTTCTTGTGATCAGGGCCCAGTTTTAGAGGGAAGGTTGTGCTGCTGCCACCTGGAAGGGTTACCTGCAGGACCCCATGGCACCCACAGCCAACAGCCACCTTCCCCGTTTTAGAATCCGAACACTGAAAAAAGCTGCACCTGATTCTCTGGTGACCAGAGGGGCATCTCCCAGCAAAAGGCAAGAACAATCAATTAAACTGACTAATTTTTTTTTTTTTCTTTAGGACTCATGGCACAGTTAGCAAAGACGCCGTCTCCTCTCTGGAGACAGAAAGCCAAAAGCATCTTCAAACACATCTGGATAAAAGAATGGATAAAATCATGGGTTTGCTGGAAAATACCCCCCCCCAAACCCTACCAGCAAGCTCTAGGTACTGCCCTCAGAGCCCAAGGGCTGCTGGTGCATGGAGGCAGATGCAGCCCAGCAAGCTTGGGGCCATCTCTGCAGGGTGGTCCCCAGGCCGGGCTCAGTCCCCTGCGTGCTCACGGGCTCTCCAGCTCCTCCGGACCCCAAGGCCCAGGCACTGTGAGTCAGGGGGTGCTCTCCTCCATCTCCACCCCTGCAGCCCCGCCAGGTGGGATCCTGCTGGGATCCTGGGGAAGAGCACTGCCGGTGGTGCTTGGCGAAGCTCCTCTAGAGCGTGCCGATGGCCAGGCTGCCAGCCACCATCCCA
This sequence comes from Apaloderma vittatum, assembly GCF_000703405.1. Lineage (NCBI taxonomy): Eukaryota > Metazoa > Chordata > Aves > Trogoniformes > Trogonidae > Apaloderma > Apaloderma vittatum. Next base: position 12,695 of record NW_009720405.1, read on the forward strand.
AATGCTACCCTCTTTGTGACAAGCTCCTCTTGAACGTTTCTGTCCCTCCTGTTGGCAGCAAGAAGAAACACGTCGCCCTGGGAGCAGGCACTAAGGGAAGCCCAGATGAATCACAGATGGACCGTTTCACCGAGCCCACTGAGAGAGGTGTTTCAACTTTCTAAATTTTTGTTACGAGGAAATCGTGAATTTTTCAGGAAACGGACAAATTTCTCTCCTGGCAGAGCAAGTTTCTCTAATCACGAGCAGAGTCCCGCAGGCTTCCCAGCTCTGCTGTGCCAGGAGAGAGCCCTTCTGCAATGTCCCACAGGGAAATGGGGGCCCATCCACCCGCTGCCGAAGGAGATGCTCTGGCAGGCTGCTCGCGTGTTCCTCGCCCAGCACTGCAGGGAGGGCAGCTCTCCTCACCCCCACGCCAATGCACTCAGAATCTGTGTCCCAGCCTTTTCACATCCCCCCCAGCACGTGGCACTGACTTCTCCTCACCTTAGCCAGACACCCCGGAGGCATCTGTCCTCACAAATCCATCACTTAAAATCTCCCAGGTCCTAACGTGCCTGAGAGATCCCTATGGGAGCAGAGGGAAGGTGAGAGGCAGAGCTCAGCTCAGCCTTTCCAGTGTTCCTCCTGGTCCCCAGGCGAAATCCTGGCCCTGGGAGGTCACTGGAAATTCATCCCTTATTTCTGTGGGGCCAAAATTTCGCCTCCAGGGCCCAGCAGACTACAGCCTGGAGCACACACCCACACCATTACAGGACTGTTTCTCTGATGCTGTACATGGAAACACAAATATTTTCAGGCACTTGTTCTCGCAAAAAAAAAATCAGGAATATTTCCATCCCTCTTCTGTGCTTTTTCTTGCACCTGTGCTGATTTTTACCCCTCTCCCCCCAGGATGCCCCATCACCATATTGCCTTTCTGGAAGGCAGAACCACTGTACGGAGCAGGAAGATCTGGAGGGAGAGGTTTCCCAAGCAACAGTAACGAGGTGAGAGCAGTGCAAGTCCTCCTTGGTGGTGGGGCTCTGCGTGCAGGCTGGGCAGCTGGGCCCCCTCCAGCCACCAGCGCCATCACCCAAGTGGGAGAGACAGTGGGGATGCAAATTACTCATCCCGCTCGCTAGCCCGTGGGTGGCGTTTGACTGCTTGGTGCTGTCACACAGGTCAGCACACCTCTAATTGTAACAGGGCCACTTACAATAACTGCGCGTTAGTCAGCTCAAAGGGGAGACAGGCAGCTCTGCACACGCACACTCCCGGCTGCTGCAGAGCCTATTTTCTAAATCAGCTCATGCCTCGCTCCCGCCTCCCTCCCGTAGCCCGCTTTCCCCGAGTCCGTTTCACTTCGTGACTGCTAAATGACAGCAGCGGGTTTAGTGATGCCGTGCAAAGCTACTCCTAAAAATAAGCATCGGAGTCGGGCGTGGGCATCCCCTGCCTCCCGCACCCACGCTCCCCGTGAGGCAGGAGGGCTCTCAGTGGGTGCAGAGACAAACACTCCCCGTGGCAGCGACGAACCCCGCGATCAGCCCGGGGGATGTGCAGATCCCTATGGCCGCCTTGTAAAGCATCTTCGGCTTGGCAACCTCTTCCTCAAAGAGAGACCACCCCGGGAGGACTTCCCAGCTGAGGAGACCCCACACGGGACC
>NW_009720405.1:14463-39826 GCF_000703405.1 Apaloderma vittatum
TCCACCCAGGAGAGGCAGCTGACCTGTCTCTCCCTAACGAAGGGAACAAGCAGGATGGGAAATGTTGCACTGCCAGTATTTCAGCATAATAAAGAAGAATAAAGGTAAAGCCCCTCCTGCCCACTGCAAGTCCACTGCTGGTAGCACTCTAATGAAACCCAGCGCAAGGAGCCACAGAGCGGCCCTGTATGCTTTGAGATGACACTCAGCTGGCCACGCGAAGAGGCTCCGTGCAGAACCACTGGGGGTTTGCACAGGCAGAGGCACCGAGCAGCATCCTTGCCTCTCGGATCCCCACAGCAACCACCAGCCATCCCAGCTTCAGCAAAGCAATTTGTCGCTGCCTTCAGGAAGAAGCCTTGACAGTGCCAACATGGACACGCAATCAGGTGAGGTAGTTTCCATTCCACTCCTCCACATTTCGGAGGCAGAAGGACACAAGACATCCTGCAACTCCTACAGGGCCTCCTTAATTGTCCACTGTGCTGCTCAGCATTTGCTTTGGTGCAACCAGCTGCCTGCAGCATCAGACCTCCGGGGCGGCCAAAGGAAACGCTTGTCATGGAGTTACTGTCTGTTTTGCTTGTGCTGGATGAGCTGTGTTGTCTTCATCCTTTGGACTCCATCGCCGCTCGTGGTCCGTGCTGCTGAGGAGCAGGGGCTGCTGCCTGCACCTGGCAGCGAGCGACGGCCGCCCGGCAGAGTGCTCCCAGAGGGAGAGCCCTTCGGCTGCATCGCTGGGCCGCTCTCCTTAAACTAGAGTGGTCTTTCCTGTTCGATTGGCTTAGGCTGCAATCCTCTTTTCTTTCCAGAAGAATGCTGGCAGCTAATTTCTGCCATTGCTTTGTCGGCTCAGGGGTGGAGTTTTCAATCTGGAGTAAGTGAAGCAAATCCCCTCCTCCTTCGGAACGCTGAAGACGACGCGTTGAAGGAAGACAATCTGTTCTTACCAAGGACTGTGAAGATGTGCTGACAGACTTTGTCACTGATGATGTTTGCTCCAGAATTGCTTGTTCAGGGACTGAAGATGCAGGAATCTGTAGTAGGCGACAGTAGTATTGTAACTGCTTTTTGTTTTGAGCCAAATTCTGATCCGGGCTGTCTGGAAACAACCACAGTAGAGCCTCACAGGAGTCTGTAAGGATAGCACAGGTTTACTCCATCCCAATGTGGGTCTGAACTCAGCTTGAGTTGTCCCCTTTCAAAGTGTTTTTGCAGCCAAGGAGAGCACACCCCTTGGTGCCACCTCCCCAGGCATCAGGGGAAGGAAGGAGGCAGCTCGTCTGCATTCATGAGGCTACAGCAGAAGCTGCATTAAGCTTAAAATGGCAGTGCCAGCCCTTGGAAAAACAGTATGGTCTCACACCCATAATATGCTGCTGTAAAAACGCAAACACGTTGAAAGAGAGGAGTCCTTTCGGCTGAGAGGTCAGTTTGCTGCAGCAGAGACGACTGAATGGGAGTGAGAAAATGAGGATCCAGGCTAAGGATCACAGTACCCTTCCTGCATGGGAATTAGGTGTGGGGCACAGCAAGGCCAACCAGGTCAGTAGCACACTGGAGCATATGGTGCAGGGAACAATTTTACCGCAGTGGAGGTCTCTCCCCCTGCTCCTTTCTTCCCAAACTCAAGCCACCATTAGACTGATTCCCGTCCCTGAGAACCACCCTTTGTCTCAAGGTAGCTGTCTCAGCCTCTCTGTTTCCACCTCAGCAGCTGCTCAGAAAGATTTAAAGACCTTGTGTTGTCTCTGCACAGGGTAGGAAGTGACAGAACCTCGTCAAAAGGGAATAAGCAAAGATAAGCAAAAAAAAAAAAAAAGGTTGCAAAAATCTCTGTACAACCTGTCCTTGAACTATCCTGCCTGGCAACACTCAGCTAAAGTTTCTGACCGCAAAGGCGAAGCTCCGTGGGCAGCCTCTCATCTGAGGGCTCACCTTGGGCTGGCGGCAGCTGATGCCCTCAGCAGGATCCCAAACCAAAACAAAACGTCTCTCTTGCTGGTCACACAAGGGTTTCTGCTCTTGACCATACTTTTCTGAACATTAAAGGGAGCTCTTAGAGTAAGTCATAAGGGTAACAGCTCATCTCCCCGCTCCTACGGACCAGCAGCAACACGCAATAAAGCGACACCAGACAACTGCGGCCGTGAGCATCCGCATTAGAAGCACCTCTCTTGCTGTCCAAAGGGCAGCTGACACGCTAACGTCAACGGTTACGAGTGCGGCTGGGATCGCTTGGCCATGCTCTTCGCTCATTCTGATGCACCTCTCCTGATGGGGCTCCCCACAGCTCTGTGGGGCTGAAAGTGACCCTGTTAAAATACTAATTCAAATAAAAAATAAAAAAAAAAGATCCCAGGAGAATGGGTTTGTCATCTCAACACTGATTTTTTTTTAGAACTTGCAGAATTCTAAATGACTGAAAAAAGGAAAGAGTTTAGGTTCCAGCGCAGTCTAACTGCTTTTGGTAGTGCAGAAAGTAAGTTTGCTAAGATATGTTTTACGATGATTTCTCTGATGCACCCATTTGTCCACATGTGTAATTCTGTGACAGACCACAAAAACACTTCCAGCATCACTATGGTCTCCTAGGGAAGGAAGCACCACTCTTTAAAACCGCACAGTCCCCGGGTTGAGCCAGTCCCCAGGGCGCAGTGAGGTGGAGCAGACACGCCAGCGGCAGATGCTCAGAGACCCAACGGCGCGGTGAGGTTTTCCTGCTCGCTCATGGCAAAACCCTGGTGGGATGGTCACACAGGGATTGCAAACAGGGTTCGGCCCTTAGCCCGTCCACTGATAAAAAAGAGGAGATCGGGCAGTGCGTGGGCATACGTCGTGTCAGCTGCAGAAACAGGCTTCAGTTTCCTTGAACCATGGTATGAATATTTCATAACAAGGCCAAAAAAAAGGTACCTAGAACTACCCGCGTTTCAAATGCCGCCACGCAAAATGGGCAATGAAAACGAGGGGGGTTATAAAAGCAATCTCACCCTTAACTCCAAACTTCTGTTCTGCATAGCTTCTATCTATCTAACTGTGCTATTTTAATACACTTTTGAAATATGTCATCTGTATTCTAACCACTGACCTTTCCCTAACGCCCTTCAGGCATCCAACAAATAGGTTACATCTGTTACTTCAAAAGAAAGGCAAGACGTGGAGGCCAACATCTCCGGGGATTTTGAGCGAAGCAGCCTTATCTTTGTCCTGCACTGTAACCTGGAAGGCTTGAAGGCTGGCACCCACACTCCAGGGTCTCCAAGGCCACGCACGGGTCCTCACAGAGCGCCAAGCTGCACCTCACACTTTTCTATGCTTTCAAGATCATCTTACGCCAAGTAACCCATCACGAAGCATCAGGTTAGATTCTTCTGCCTACTTTTTTTTTTTTTTTTAAATCTTCAGAGTTCAACTGTCTTTCATTCTCTAGCATCATCTTCTGTTCACAAAGTGAAATACTGGAGAAGACGACAGCCGCCGTAAGCAGCCACCCCAGTGCCCTGCCCGGTGTGCAGACGCCTGCCGCGCACGACGGGGACGGAAGCTTTTCACCCGCACGGGATCTGCCCCGGTGCCCTCTGTGGAGAGCCAGCAGCCCCCACACCCAACTCTCACCTCCGCCGGCTTCTGCTCTTTCCAGCCCTGCACAGCGGCACTGCGCCACCACTGAGGAGGTCCACAGCTGCTCCGGAGTGGACTCAGTCTGTCCATTCTGTAAGTTCACTGAAATGCTGGACAAGATCATCTTCTGCCCGGTGTAGAAACAAGTTGTGCTACAAGAGCTCCCAGGGACAGAGGTAGATCGACTTTCACTGTCACAGCCTGCCAGGCTCACGGTAGCACTCCACGTCCTCAGTTAACCCATCTCTAGCCACCACATTACCTCCTCCTGGAGCCAAGGAAAAACTGATGTCAAGTACGATGTTCAGTTCCTGTCACGCCCAACAAAAGGTAACCCTCTGCTGTTGGCAGATCTCTAGAGGTGGCCATAACGTTGTGTCACCACCAGCGTTGGCTGTTACCTCACACCATGCAAGCTGGAGATGGGATCTGATGAGGTGGAAACCCAGCTGATGACCCACGAGAGGGCCTTGGGGATGCCCACTGGAAACAGCTTCCCAAGACTCTGCAAGCTGGTTGATTTAACTTCCACAGGGAGAAAAACTTTTCTTAATCCCATTTTATGATTAAAACCCCCTTAAAGGCTGCCTCCTATGACATGAGACAGAACTAAACTCTGACGTGTCACTGTTCATCACTCACCATATGCTTTGATGGCTGGAAGTGCGCATGACCAGGAAAAAACCTGAGATGCCCTCTTTCTCCTGCATGGATTTTTTTTACGAAAAAGCTCTTTGTAAAGGGTAATTATTACTTCCCCCCACTTTTAGGAGAGTCAGCAGGTTCAACATGCCACAGAGCAATAAAACACCCCAGATGTCTTCTCATGGGCTAACTCCTGCTGTCGAAGAAGATGGCTTGCACTGCTGAGTCTCATCCTGCCCAAAGTGGCTGACACCAGAGAACCCTGCGTGGGACACAACAGCATCCTCCCCCCATGGCTCAGGACAATGTCATGGCCTTTGAGTGCATCCAGAGAGAACTTTTGCATCAAACCAGTCACAGTAATCTAACTGAAACAGTCAATGAGAGACGTTTGGTGCCCGTCATGTGAGAGAATGAAGGCATCTACCAGACTTGGTTTAATTCATGCTGGGATTTTTCTAACACCATTGACCACTGTTAAAACGCCATGTAAAAATGTCAAATAGTTGCAAAGTGGGAAGCAGTTCTGTTCTCAGTTTGCACTAGAGATTGGAAAACCCAGCTGTCTTCCCACTGGAGAAGCAAATGGCAGAGCAGACCAGTGTGTTCTTGCAACAGTTCTGTGTGTGGATGAGTAACTTCGCAGTGGATGTTAAGATCCTTGCCTGAGGCCCCAGATCCCACAGGAGGGGGTCTTTGCAATGAGGAAAGTCTGGCTGACCAGACCTGAACCTCCCTGGGCATGGGGACGGTGAAATGCAGGGGAGCGCTGTGGCCCACCCAGAGCTGGAGGTGATGCCACCCCACCAACAGTCGCTGGACCTCTGCAGGAGTTTCATGTGGACTTCCAAGTGGCTGTCTGAGGAGATGCTGGCTGCTAAATACTCCTGCCTGTGTGTTTGCGAGCCCCCAAATGCCTGTCTATGCTGTCAGAGGAAAACTCAGGCCCAGCACTTAATCCCTGCCTTTGTCTCGTCACCTCCCAGGGCTGTTTACTGTGGTCCCAAAATATGAAAGCACACAAAGCCCAAGAGGCTGGGATAAACCACGTCTGCAGGTCAGAGATGAGAAGGGTGCACGGATTTACCATCACGCACACAAACCTCACACATCATGCAATGCTGCCAAAATTCATAAATGTACCGTGACACAATGGTTACATCTGGAAGCTATTTCTGTAAAAAGCACACAGATGATGTGACCCTGTCTACTCGAGAAACACACTGGTTTGATGCCTACAGTGTCCCGCAGTCCATCTTGAAATAGGATCTTTAAAAAGCAACCAAGATTTCAAGTTAGATGTTATCCTAGCCATAGCGCTCCTATCTAGGTGCCAGAAGGGCTTCTGGCTCTGGCTGCAGTTGGGGCGGGCAAGGCAGTGTTATGCTCTGCTGTGGCTTGATCAGGACGTGGCGTAAGGCAAGTCTGCTCCAACCCCTGTACATCGCTTCCATCGCCTCTCTGTGTGCCACCAGCTCGCGCATCACAAAAGCAACTGCTCACAGCAGGGGCAGACGCATGCCAGCGGGTTGTGGAATATATCCACTTGCCAAGGGAGTTATTGGGAATGAAGTGAGCTCAGCTGCTCACAGGATCAGGCCCATTAATAACAACTTCTCGCTGTTTCCAGGAAATGACGGTGTTTAGACAGCGATGGTTTTCAGGCACGCAAAGCAACGCGGACTTTCCTGCGGAGCTCGGGCACTGAGAAGCTCCACACTAGAGCCACGGCCACATGAGCAAGGCAGACCCCAGGCCCCAGGGTGTGGGAGAATGAGAATCTACATATGCACGTAGAGAAGCCAGTAGGGCAATCACAGAGGAGACAAACCAGGTAGGAGTCATTCCCAGTCACTCCGTTAGATGTGATTTACCCTCGTGTGTTTTGTGCAGCGCAGGCTTGTTCCTGCAAGGCGTGGCGAATTCTGACCCAGTTCAGCCAACTACTAAACAAGGTGTTTAAATCCTGAGCACACCGCTCAGCACTTTTCTAGACCGCAGCTGAAGAAACTGGCACTTGAAGGATGGATCTGTAAGAATCCAACCCTTAATAAATGCATCACCTTAAAATGCTGGGGGCATGTACGGGGTGTTGGGAGGCTGAATGGGAGGCAGCATCCCACTGGAGAACCGTGATCCCTAGGGCACAGTCCCCAGACTGGATGCCACACTCAGAGCTGCCTCTTCTCTCCCCTCCCAGGCGGCCTCCGCATCCTCAACGGGCCGCAGTAATTAAGCTGACATGGAAGAACACAACCATTCTTCAAAGGGCTGGCAGATTGTTTGGGGATTTCTCCTGCAGTTGCACAGCTGCACTTGGGGGGATATGAATATTGGAAAAGGCGAAAAGGAAGCCAGCAGAAGCAGGGGAGCAACAGAAAGTGCGGAAGAACAGAAGAGTGTGATGGAGGGAGCGTGAGGAAAAGATAAAACCAAGCCAGAAATAAAATCGTTCTCACTGTAAAGTAACACTGAGGAAGTTCAGGAATGACAGAGAACATCTGACACTGCCACCACACCAGCACAGATGTTCAGAGAGAAATGCAGCTGGCATGAGCTTGAACTGAGCTGGACTGTAAGTTTAAAGGCTCCACAAAGGTTGTGTCGAGGGCTGGAATTTGCAGATCATGAGCTGCCATCCCTAGCGTCTTGCCTGCAAAAGAGACAGGTGACACCTGGCATTATCAGCTCTTGCTCTGACTGGGGACCCTGCTGTCCAAGCAGCCAGCTCCCGCTTAACACCTCAGGTAAATGATACAGCCAACAAGGTAAGAAGTACACAAGTGACTGCACTATTTAAAAGCAGGGTTGCAAACGAATCAAAGAGTAACACGAGCCTTTAAAAGAAGTTTGCTTTAAAAGAGTTGGTGCTAGCTTCTGGCCACTGAAACCCTGCCTGTTTAACAGGAGACACAAGAAACCACAAGCACCTCCAGATGCAGTACGATACCTCCTGTATGTAACACAACGTGTGAGCTGAATAAATATTATTGCCAGGATACACAACTTGCAAGCTTAGGAGGAAAGACTCGCAGCAAGTTGTTGCTTGGGAGGAGGTGGGAAGGGACCAAAAGCCGAATTGCTGCAGGATGACGGTTTGCAGGATCCCACTGCACGAGCCTGGGTCGGTGCTTCAGCGGCTTGCACGAGGCGAAGCGCAGCGACACACAGGGCACAGGCTCGTGGGTACGGCCCTGCCCATGTCTCCGGCAGCCAGTTGCGAAGGACAAGGCCAGAACACAATGGAGAAACACCCCTGAGTTAGCAGGGGAACGAAGAGGTTTGTCACATACTCTGAAACCTGAAGGCGAGGCATAATACATCCTTCAGCCTTCCTGCCTCGTATTTATTAACTGCATCACAGCGGCTGGTATTGGGGGTTGGAGACAGCAGGTGACAGGACACTGGGCGCTCACGGCTAGGAGAGCACACTCCCATTCAGAAGCAGCTTACATCTTCATTTGTAAAAAACACAGGTCTGGGGGTGACCATGGGGTCTGCCGTGCTCCCAGGGCACCAGCGTGGCTGCCTGGGCACCGGGAGGTGCTGCTCGGTCACAGCGTCAGCAGGGAGAGGCAACAGGTCCCTTCCCATCAAGGTCTGCCAGGGCCCACGTTCTGGGTGTGTGCCAGGCTCATTTAATTAAAAATATTTACCAAGTGTGTTTATGACCATAGTTTGCCCTCAGTTTCATCCAAAACAAATATATTTCCAGAAAAAGACACAGAAGGAAAAATCCTCTGAGGTAAGGAGCAATAGAGAGATAAGTCTGATTAGGAAGACAACTATCAATAGCAATTATGCTTTAATTACTGTGCCTATCTTTTCGAACCAGCAGTTTCTAGCATGTCCTCTACCAGACAAAGGACTTGACTCTTCTGATTGTGTATTCAATAAGATGTAGAAGGAAAACAAGTGGTTCTATTTCCAACAGATTCACTAGCTGCTGGCTATAGAACTGCTTTCAGAATATTTACATAAAGTATGTGGGAGACAAGACAGCCTCAAAGAAAGGCAGGAGCTGTTCTTTCTGGGTGTAACACTGCCTGCGAGTGTAAACAATCTCAGCGCTTCTCTTTGTCCCGATGGCTGTTTCTCTAGGGCAAGGGTATTACGCTCCCAGGCTGCTGCCACAAAAATTCTGGGCATAAAAAGGGCACTGAAAAGGACACGAAACAGTCTAGACAGAGGGAAGCATTTTAAAGCTGCTGGAAGGAAAGGCGGACCGTGGCTTGGAGCCACGGCTTAGACGGCAGTTGATGTTCTTGCTGCCCGGCAATCCAGCCCCGCGGCGGAGTCTGGAGCCAAGGCACACGTTCAACTTCTCTGCACACTGACCCTCTTCAGGGGCAGCGTGGTGGACAGACAGAGCCCTCCCAAAGTGCCTCCCTTACTTTAGTCTGAAGCAGGGCAAAATGACCAAGAAGTCAGAAGAACCCCAACTGCACCAATCCCCGTGGGTCACAGGCAAATATCCTCACTAATGTTTGCATTTAGTAACTGTAGTTTTAGAAGCCCCACAGATAGAAACTGAAGGTGGCAAGTAGCTTGTTAGATGAACACAAACACACGTGACTATAACAAAATGTGGTAAAAGTCCCCACTGAGATATCCTAACATTTTCTCATATGCCTGATACCGCTTTGTGGGTATCTCAGGAGCCTGTTCCTATTCTGTCCTATCCCTGCCCTGCCTTGGGGCTTCAACGAGCTTCAATACTACTAACTTTTGAAAAATACTGAAGTATGTCAAAAGCAGGTAGACTAGTAAAAAAACCCCAGATACTAGATTTCAAAGCATTTTCCAATCTTGTAGATGTTGTGTTAATGCAACAAGGACAGGACTTGCAGGGGGAAGTGTCTTCTTTCTTCACAGAAAATTGATGAACAAGAAGTTGATTGTCTAATGCTAAAAATGAATCTTTTTGTACATCTGAATAAACAGCCCTACCAAGCACTGTGGAACAATTGACCTTTGCTTTGAAATCATGCATAAATCTAAAGCATACAGAAAGATGAGTTGCTGTATCTCAGGACTCCCACCAATAATTTGAATGTCTGGCCCAAACTTAAGCGAGGCCCCAAGATCAAACTCGGCACAAAGACACTGAAAGTTAACACAGCGGAATGGTCAGAGCAGAAACCTTGCAAGGGTGAGGAAAGTAAAGCTGTCAGCAGCATTTCACCCAGCAGAAAAATAGGCTCCTCTGCAAACACCGGGTGCTGCGACACCCTGGAAGCTCGTTTTCAGCGCACATGGCAAGAGTAGAGCCACCAGAATCTGTGCTCAGGGGCTCTCTGCAATTTAAGCCAGCCTTAAATAGAAGTTAATTAAAGAACCTGCTTGTGAGGAGAAAGGCATTCATGCTGCTCTTCACTTGACAGGGTACAAATGAGCGGACACACACAAGGGCTGGCCCCGGGCAGAGCCCACAGTGGCAGGCAGGCAGGGCACTGCCGGGAAAGGCTTTTCATCGTGTAAAGTGCCCACAGCCCGTGCCCGGCTCAGAGCATGGCAGGTCCCAGCAGTGGGTTGTGGAGAAACTCAGAGGAAGGATTCAGGCTCAGAAAGGACTGAATGAGAAGTAGTCTACAGGTGCACTCCTACCTACACGCAAAAATATCTTTAAGTAAGCAGCTGAGAGCGTCTGCACCTTTACTTATTCTTTTGGGAGAAAGAACATTAATTCAGTGAACAGCAGAACTAAAGACACTTCATTTCTGAAGTATCTGTGTTCTCTCCCTAAAAGACCTCCTGAGGGGTCTCCAGTCCTTCCCTCACCCCCCAGCTCCGTGGGTAAACAACTCTGTGTCTGTCTGACAAGACTTATGGATTCTCTCGGCATGCTGAGGAACGCGAGGTTTCGCAGACCCGCACACTTCTGCCGCGAGTGGGCAAGAGGCACAAAAGCTCTCGGAGGGGGACTTGCAGACAGGCAGATGGCGTGGCTGTAAAGCTTCATTTCTTGGAAAAACTGGGCTAAAAATGTAGATCACTGTAACAGAAACGGTCTTGAGGAACAGGCTTAAGAAGCTGTACCAAAACCACTAGAGGATGACCTTTCTGAAGAGGTCCCCAGGAGTAATTACCCCTCTCCGGTCGCCTGCTGTTTGCTCCTCCCTTTACCCACAGCAGGATCACACCCTCAGCGTCTGCTCCTTTGCAGAGGACACCTTCGGCACCGCTCAGGACCACAAAGGACACGGGCGGTCACAGCAGCCCTGTGCGCGGCACCGTGCCTGCGCGCAGCCTGCTGCACATCTCATCATCCCAAGCACCGTGACGCCATCAAACTGGAGGGGTTTGTTATTAAATCCCAGTCACTCTGAAGTAACTGAACTATCCAAGTTTTAGCTGAACCAATTAACTGATATAACACGACTCTTGCTTTCTTCAACAATGAGAAGCATCTTGCTTTCTGCTCATGCCGCACTGTGAAAGTGATTTTTTTAAACACCTTAATCTAATTAACTTCTTGAGACTGAGAATCTGTTGAAGGAGCTCAGGTAATGAGAAATGGGTGTTGCTGTAGGTGGTGCTAACCAAGGAGAAAAATCTCTAGGGTTGTGAGGAAGCAGGAGACAGAAAAACAATGCCCTTCTTAGGACACACCAGCTTAAAGTGAGGAAGGTCTTGCTGGCTGACCTGCTGTTCTTCTAAAATGCCGCTAAAATAAAACAATTGGGAAGAACTGTTTTCAGAACGCGGTGGCTATGGTCCTCCTCCAGAGAGTAAAGCTAAATAAAAGGGATGCATGTGACTGAGACCACAGAAAACCAGCGAGAACAGGTAAGTCAGGGACGCTCACACACGTGTGCAGACTGACCCCAGCACTTTCCGATCCCAAACGCTTCGCCATGGAAATCCAGCGTCCCCTCAATCTGCTCAATCGTTCCTTGTTTTGCAGCGATTCGGCACGAAAGGAGTGTCCTGGCCATCAGCTGGTTTGCACAGACAGAGACTTTGAACCGAAACTGGAATGGGCCCAACGCGGAGCTTGATACTGCAGAGCTCTGCAAGAGAAGGCAGCAGAGTCCCCGGGAGTCGAACGCGAATCATCCCCATGGCAATGACCTTGCAAGCATTTGTTACAGGAAATTACAGGAGTGCAGACCTCAAGGAGTTCACCGTGAATTAAACAGCCATTGTATCGTATCTTACATGGACCTGAAGGCAGCGCTGGGTGACAAAAGGATAGTAATTGTACTGGCCCATACAGGCCAGGTGATAAGGAACAGAGGTCAAAGTGTGGTGTGTGGTGAATAATAACTGCATTCATAGAATCACAGAATGGCTTAGGTTGGAAGGGACCTTAGAGATCATCTAACCCAACCTCCTGCCAACCTGGCCTTGAACACCTCCAGGGAGGGGGCAGCCACAGCCTCTCTGGGCAATCTAGTCCAGAGTCTGGCCACCCTCGTACTGAAGAATTTCTTCCTCTGATCCAATCTAAACATATTCTCCTTCAATTTAAATCCATTTCCCCTTGTCCTGTCACCGGATGGTTATCGCATGTCAATCACCTCCCAGGGTTTCTATCTAGAACTACACAGAACTGAATCAGAGGGATTAGTTCTGATTGGCCCTTGTAATACTATTATAAACTAAAGGATGAGATATTCTAAGTAATACTCTAAACGAGAGAAATAAAAAAAGGAAGCAGATTAAACTATATATTTGTTACTAATGTTTACAAACATGATACCGAACATTTACAAACAGGATACTGAACGTTTACAAACATGACACTGAACATTTACGAACACGATACTGAATCTCACAACCCACACACTTTGGCTGATTTTAAATTAGGACAAAAATAGAGGTTTCCTTCTTTTCCTCACCGTGGCATTTGGGTTTCTGTGGTTATGCCCCAGGGCACACACTGATGCTGGTCAAACCAGGCTGCCCGGGATCTCCTCTGCTGAGCACATCGGCCCACAGCAGTTGGGGTAACGCACCTGCCAGGTGTCCTGGTGGCACTGCTCCCCATCTGCCCCAGCCTGCCCAGCGCATCTCCGTCAGCCCTGACCCTGGGCATCCCCATCCAGCCCAGCCGTCCTCTCAAAGGGGCAAATGGAGCCTCATGCAAGGCTCGGGCAAGGATCCGGCCTGGGGCAGTCTCTGGTCCCCACATGAGCACCCCACAAATCAGTGGGTAAGAACAAGGACAATGAGGGGCCAAGGTCACTGTCCACGGGCAACAGAAGAGAACAAGACCCTCCGGCAGACAGCAGAAGGCAAGAAGAGAAGGAGGCCTGCAGCATCTTCTCTTCCAGAGGCCAGTCAGCCCTTCTGCCTAGCCCACGGCCACACAGCCTGGGTGACGTGGCTCGTGCCAGCGAGGACAATGAGCCAGCAGTGGGGGGCAGCCAGGCTTTGGAGGAAACAACTGCGTACATGGGATTCCCTTGGCCACCCCAGGCAGTGGTCCAGCCAACCCGAAGTGACGCTGAGGCTGAGGGCACTCTGCTCTCGGAGCCCACAGGCTTCATCCCAGATGGGACCTCAGACAGCACTTCACTGCCCGCTCAAGCCTGTCCCACCCAGTGACTTGGGTAGGGAAGAGGAAAGGAGGGAGGCAGGAGGGGTGGTCACACCCTAAATGTAGCTGGAATTTGGGCTCCCCTGGTATTTTGGGACTCTAGCTAGATGCAGGGATGAGGGCATTGAGGGCATCTTAGAGTTTCTCAGCTGCTGCATAAGCAGATTAACTTTACGTGTGGCTGATCCATGGTGAAATGGATCAGCAGGAGTCCCTGACAAAGACAGATTTCTCCCTGACTCACATTTTGCTTGCTCACAGTAAACACACTGGATGATGTTATTTACATGACCTATCTTCTCTTCTCTGACTTGCATCACTTTACCACTCAACCTCCAACCTGGGTCGCAGCCATCCCATTAAATTAGGCCCATTTCTGAAGCAGCCTTGACAGTCATTTTTCTTCCTGATGTCTGCTCTCCCCAGGAATGCTCTCGATGCCAACTGCAGTCCACTGGAACAAGCATTTAGAAGACAGAAAAGTAAACTCATTTCTGTGAAAAGGGAGAGAGGTTAGAAGGCACTAGCCTTGCTCTGCTCATAGGAGGAGAGAAGCTGAGTCTTCAAGAGACAACTCCTGTCTCTCCCGGTCAGCAACTGCTGCGCTGGGCTGCTCTGTTCCTTGGGAAACTCCTGTGTGTGCGACAGGCACTGCAAAGGGAGGTAGGAGGAAGGGGGGAAGGTGTCTCTTGGAGAGGTACAGCAGCTATGGCTGTTCAAGGCCTTTCCCTATGCCCACCTGTCCTCCTTCTGCCCCTCTCAGAGCCAATGTGCCTCCCCCCCTGCAGCTTTTGCAAGGACACCCCTGGAGATGAGGCAGCCCGGGTGTCTCCTGAGGCATTTTCCTTTCCTTGTGCCCATGCAGTCTAAGAGCCTCCCATGAGAAGCTCCTCACTTGTCTTCAGTGCCTTTCTGATGCTCTGAGTGGTTGGAGTCAGCTCACCCGAACTGCCGGTCCAGAGCGACTCTGCCGAAGCCAATGGAAATGTACTGCAGTGCATTCAGCGCAGTTACTCCAGGCTCACACCACGCAAGCGGGAGCACAACTCACCCTCTTGTTCTGCATCTCTTGGCTCAGAGGGCTTAATTTGACTGAACATTTGAAAAAAAAATAGAGTGATGAGGAGGAAGCTATTTGGCACCAAAAAATATGAAGCGTGTATGTGGCAGAGGGCAAGGAGAAAAAGCAAGAACAGGAAGAATCACATTCACAGTGGTAAGGAAACAAATTTTCTCTGGAAGCATTATTTAAGTAATTTGTTACCTAATTTAGCACATCAAAGACTGTTCAGTTTTTCAGTGCCCTGGACGGATGTGGCACTTCAGGCCAGCTCTAACTTCCAAGGGTGAAAGCATTTCTCTGGACTTAATGGAACCATTTGCTCTTGAAAATGTATCACATTACTGACCTGTGTCAGCTTTTCCTTAACCTGGCTTGATGTTCCTTTTGCCTTTGGGGGAGGATCTGCACGATGTCTACTTCTAATTCCTTTAAGATTAGAGACCGGGACTGCACTACAGTGATTTACATTTAACAGACCTAGAAGAGATTCAGGAAGTCACCTACTCCACCTTGAAGTCTGTATCCTGTAGGAAGGACTCTGGCATCGCCAGCTTTTGAGGCTTCTGTCATCCATCCTCACCTGATCCATACCTGAGCTGGGAGGATGGCTGCAAAGAGTTTCTTCTTTTCTCCTTCTTCTCTTCCCCTGCGCAGGGTCTCTGCGACTCACCGCTCTCTGGAAGGTTCTCAGACCAGTTAAGTCCCAGGGGAGACGTGATGAGCATAACGGGAGCAGGGCTGAGTACAGTTCTGTGCTGGAGAGGCAGTAAATATCAACTGTTGCAATGGCTGCTGTTTTCTTGACACCTAAATTAAATTAGAAATACACACTTTTCATTTAATTGGAAATACGTTAATGCACAATGCACAAGGACAGCTCTTCTAGTCCTCAGCTCGATAAACTGTTGCTTTTCCTATACTGAAATGCCAATTCCTTTTAGAGCAATAAAGAAAACCTGCCAAAATTCTGATCTGTAGTTTATCATTCAAATGCTGTTTTTTCCCTGCTGTGAAGGAATAAATAAATACATGAGATTCTCAAGTCTGATAATAAGTGCTTTCCAATCCATGTGTTGAATTCGTAATTTCTTTTTTGTTTAGGACAAAGGAAGGTGTTCTTAAAACATACTTAGAAATACAAGAGCACGTTTCAAGTTCAGGTCATGGTTTGACACACAAAGCCATAATCTCGGATGCTCAGTTTGTGGCTTTCTTAGTCAACTGGCAAAATCCCAAACTACCTCAACTAAGAACTGTACGTGTAGACTGAAGGAGGTGCACCAACAGCACAAGGCATTGGTCTAGCAGGTATTGCGGTGCTCAGAATCGCCAATCGTAGTCACCCGCTTGCAGAGAATTACTCTCTGTTTTAGAGCTCTTCCCTTGGAATTGCCATTTCCAATTGTCTTCCAGGGCATGAGTGGTAAATAGCAGCAGCCGTTCGCGTGTGAGTTGGGAAAAGCAAAAGAATTAGACTCCAGTACTGCTCCTTACGGCCCAGTGAGCTCTCATTGCATCTCTTAATCCTTAATAAGCATTTGGCCTTAATTGCTGATTTTATCTTAACCCGCTACTTACGCTATAATTGATGAACATTGTTTGCAGCAGGGTTTTGTTGCTCTTCAGCCCAGCTGGAAAGCCTTGCTTCGATGCTTGTGCAATTGGATCTTCCCGTCCTCCCGTGCCCCACAGCGCAGGACCGCGGCCCTCGCACCATCGCTCTCCTCAGACCCTGTTCGGCCAGCTCGCATTAGCTGGAGTGAACAAATTCTTCTCCAAAACTTACAGTCAAGCTGCTCGGGCACAGCACAGAGCCCTGCTCCAAAGCAGGAGGTTGGGGAGAGGGGTGGATTGATTCCAGCCTGAGCTCGACAAGGGAGGGGTTGAGTCTGTAACACGCAGAATACGCTCAGCTCCTCCAGGTTTCACAGCGACTTAGCAGTGCTCCTTATAGAGACAATAAAGGGGGGTTTTATCTGACTGTGCCAGTTTGCATCACAAATAACAAAAAAAATCAGCTTGTCAGCCAGGCCTGATGGGGCTTGGAGCAAGCTGGCCTGGCGGGAGGTGTTCTGCCCACGGCAGGGGCTTGGAACTGGGTGGCCTTGAAGGTCCCTTCCAACCCAAACCTCCCGGTGACTCTATGATTGTTATGTGAACCTTTACACATTACAGCAAAACTGTTACGTCTTCCTTCTGATGTATAGAGCAGAAGATTCCCCAGTGTAGTGGGGATGCTTAAATGCCTTGAAATCTTGGCCTCAAGCTATTACTAAATTTAGTACAGGCAAAAACAAACATAAACCTGCCATCATCCCAACTGCTTCATAAATCAATTATTTTAGCAGCACTCATGTTATCAAATTAATCTTTTAAAAAATACATTTCATGACAGTCTGTTTGAAACCAACACCCATTTATCTCAATATAATACAGTCTCAATATAATACAGTCTCAATATAATACTATCTCAATATATTAAAAGGTACCAGACAGAAGGTGGTTTTTTTTAATAATACATGCTTATACAATGGAGAATTGTCTACTATCTTTTTGAATCTCATATGAAACAGAGTAAAATTAGGTCTATTGTAACTAGCATAATTTTGCAGATACAGTCTTTATTAGAAGGCAATTCTAGCAACCACAGCTGAGAATTGTCCTGGGAAGAGTTAAAATACAGAGTACTTGCCCTTGGAAAATATAAATGTATATATTGCG
Organism: Apaloderma vittatum; assembly: GCF_000703405.1. Classification (NCBI taxonomy): domain Eukaryota; kingdom Metazoa; phylum Chordata; class Aves; order Trogoniformes; family Trogonidae; genus Apaloderma; species Apaloderma vittatum. The sequence goes on from NW_009720405.1 coordinate 31,062, forward strand.
ACCATAATCATGTGGAGAAAGTGAAGTAATACATATATTTTAATACATTCTCTTGAAACTTTAAGGGCATGGTCTGAGACCTGTATCGTCCTGGAATCTCTCTAATTGCCACAAATAAATCCAGTAACAATTAGCAACACACTGATATACTTGTGTGTCACTTCTAGAACAACCACATACACTCCTGGAGGCAACAGCTGTATTTGTGCTGCCTAAAAGTTTGTATAAAAATGCTTATAATTTTTTTAAAGATCATCCAAGAATTCTTTTTGCTGTAGTAGGGCCTTTGAAATCTGGCACAGCAGCACCCCTTCAAGCTAGAGAAGTCTCTTCTTTGTCCCATGAAATCACATTCATATTTAGCACAGTTAATTTTAAATTATTATTTTCCTTCTCTGCTTGTGTTCCCCAGCAACAAAACAAAAGAGTAATTGAATATGAATATTTCACATAACCGCAACCACACCGCAAGACAGAAGAACCACAATGCCACTACATTAAAATACTTGTCTTCACCCCAGCTGAGCCGTGCCTGCTCCTTCACACCACATGTAACCTTCTCCCTCTGCAGCAGGAAATCCCCAAACGCTCCCCGCGCTCGCTCCGGGGCCACAGCTACGCCCCTTGACACAGGTGCCGGTTCCCCGCTCCCAGGTCTGTGCAGGATTTCCAACCAGCTCTCCTCCTCCTGCGCCAGGACGTTCTCCTCTGCAAGCTCAGGTTCTCTCCCGATGCAGCCGCCCTTCCCTTACGCCCTGCGGCACATCTGGCTCTCGCCCTTGGGGCCCGCTCCTCCTTCCCCACGCAGACAGCTCCCTGCCAACAGGGAGGCGAAGAGAATGCTTTGCCTTTTCCATAACTATTCACAATAACCTATAGCAGTTCCTGCCAACATCTGTGGTTTTACCCTTGCTGCAAATGTCACCTGCTATTAAAGCAATTTCACAGCCACCTCAGAGCTGTGACTGCTTCTATCAGCAGAGGAAATAAACTTGCTTATGTGGGTGAGCTATTTAGAGAAAGCACCTTTTTCCAAAATGCCAAACTCTGCACTGAGGCTCCCCAGCTGCTTTGCGTGAACAGATGTGCTTCCCGCTCCCGAAACGGGCAGCAGCTTCAAGGCACCCGCGGTTCCCTGGGTACAGGTGTCCTCTTCAGGCTGGGCTCTCTTCAGAAAGTGCTGCCATTTGATTAGTCGAGCCCAGATGTTCCTTGGCTTGTTTTCATAACGCAACATGTTATAAGAGATTGATTCTGATACCTTGCTCCAAATTACTTATTCTCAGAAAGATTTCCAAATCTCAGATGCCCATAAATAAACCTAATGCCATTTCAGCTCTAAAAAAAGAGCACTGATTCTATCATGCCTTCTTCTCAAGCCAAGTGCCATCTTTACCCTTAAGAGATAAAAGCAAAGGTTCTCCTTAGAAGTTGGCACGCCTTCTGCAGCCAACGTCACATTCCATTTCAGAGATGGGACAGATGTACCAGAGTTGCTTATGAATCAAAAACCAGGACCAAGAGAGTGGTTCTGTGTATAACAATACACTCAGTCTTCCTTCTGCCCTCCACTTTCTTTCTAGCTTTCCCCTCTCCTTTTTTTTCCCTTAAGTACTTGATTGGGTTTGCACGGCTTTAATTTCTCTGCATGCTGCCCTCCACTCCTACAGAAGGATTCCTTGCTGAGCGGATCTACCCAAGGATCTGCTCAAAAGAGAAGCGTGAACTGATGGGCTGCCTGCCTGACCTCATACTCAGTAGTTCCCTTCTTGTCGTTACCCCAAGGATAAAAGATGCTTCTGATGCATGCTAGGAACTTCTTTGCAGTTGTGCAAATACAGCAAACTAACTAAAAATAAGGAAGAAATAAAGCAGCTGCACAGAATTTGACCAGCTAATATGCACTGCTCTACACTTAAGACACAAAGTCTCCTCCGAGTCAGCCGTTCTTAATAAAACTCAAACCAATCTTCCTGAGCTTCGACAAAATCTCAAATGAAGAGAGAGCCATCAGGAAAGTATAAAATTACTCTAAAGCAGCATCAGAGGGGAAGGAGTACAAGCAAACTGACAGATACAGAAGTATGCCCGTGAAATATCATTCTGTGTCACTATTTCCTCATCTTTGTGCTTTGTTGTTTTCTTTTAAGAGGAGGAAATGTCTTTTTGCTGAGCGCTGTCTGAGTGTCCAGTGCTGGATACACGCATCTGAATACACACTCCCAGTGCTGATGTCGAGGTAGACTGCTGCTGAGCTTAAAATACGTACTTTGCCTGTGCCCCAACTTAAGGTTTTATGTGAACAGGACATAAAAGCCGTCACTTTCACTTTCAAACCTGAAGACAAACCAGTTAGACAATGGTAACCAAAGTACTTAAAACTGGTAACCAATGGGTTTCAAAGAACCACATTTCTGCAACATCTATCTTTCTCAAGCTGACAGAAATCCAGCCTGCGACGACCTGGTAGAGCAATCCACCCCTCGGGAGGTCTCTAAAGTATGTTCCAAACCGGCCACTCGTAGGCACTCATAAAATGTGCTGAAATGGAAAGGAACCATTTTTACCAACCACTGTTCTTGTGAATGAGCAACCAAACTGCCCAACAGACCCAGCTCTACGACAAGTAGGTGGGAGCCACTTTGCAAGATGGGGATACTTCAAGTATGGATCTCAAGGACTGGCTAAAACAATCATACTGAAAAAACCAGCCCAGCACTGCCCTGCTAGAGAGCTGCTGTGGTGTTCGTCACTTGCTGCTGCACCTCGAGTCCTACAAATCTTCATGGGAACATTAGAAGGCTCTGCTGCTCATTTTGACAGTTGCTCAGCTTACCAACAGATGGAGTATGTTAATCAGGTTTTAAAGTACATGCTAAAAGTCTGGGCTATTTTAAGATCTGCACTCAGAATGTTTGCAAAAAAATACAAACTTGTAATACATGCAAAAAAAAAAAAGAAAAGCTCCTTTCTGCTAAGTTGGAAGGAAATGCTTTCTTAGAATATTTAATTATATATTTTAAAAGTCGCTACTTTTCTATAATGCTGAATAGATTATTAGATCAGCATGTTCTCTTATGCAGTATTCACTGTTCTATATCTAACTATATACAAATTTTCTAACTCTACACTATTTAAAAAGCAGGAAAAAAGCGTGGAGTGAGTCAGAGCAACACCACAGCCATGAAACACAAACTGAAGTCCCAGAAGGCATCTCAGCCTCCGAATATTTTCTTAAGGCTCATCTTGGTAACAGAAGAATAATTCAAGCAAATGAATATGGCTTTACACCTTTGGCCATGGCTGGGCCTGACACACTGAGGTCAAAGCTGATGATTCCTTAACACCACTCCAGCACCTTCCTCTTCCTCACCCTGCTGTTGCCTCACTCTCTGGCAGCGCCGCTGCCCATGGTGGCTGGCAGCTGGGCGGCCACCTCTTGCTCAGGCTGACGTTCCCAGATCTTGTTCTCCAGGGCACTTGACTGCAATTACTTTTATCAAAATCCTTGTGACTTTCCTGGCCAAACCAGTCACCTCCACTCTCTGAACCGGCACTAACCACCCAGCTCAGCCTCCCTTGTGCTGCACCCTGATGCCCAGCTCCCCAGGCCATGTCATTCTCAGATGCAATTTTTTGTACTATGATAACGTACAGATGTGGGGTTTTGTATCAGGACCTGATCTCTGCTGCCTGAACTCAAACCTAAGCCTATCTTTCTGACCATTCCTCCTGGATGTCCAACTATTAAGCTTTATAGAGTGTTTTTCCTCTTATCTTTGAGTTAAATAATACACAAAAAAAGAAACAAATACATCTAAATTTATCTTTCATTTAAAAACCTGCTTCATATTCTGAAGGGATCAAAATACTTGACTAGAAGAACAACTCAGACCTTTTTGTTGCTTTAACTCATAGAAATGTCATGGCAGTAACAATACAGAACACTAGTTCTAAAAATACCACACGTGGGGCTCTTAAGCGCTCCAACTTCAAGCAGAAAAAAAAAAAGGAAATAAACAATCAGCAATTCCTCTGTAAAGTAAAATGTCTGAAGGGAAAAAGCAAATCAAACGTACGTTAAGCATTTCATCCGCAAAACCACCCTACTTAGAGAAACCAACCCAAGCGAAGGCCTGTGACGTGCCTGCGAACGCTGCGGAGGCATTTGGGGCCGGAGCGAGAGGTGGGAGCGGCTCTGTGTGTGCCAGGCAACAGCCGGGGGAAGTTCAGGTACTTGTACGTCAACGTGCATATCCTTGAAAGTCAGAAAGCCCTTTAGGAACTTCACTGTGTGTCCGCTTGTCGCTCTCCGTGCCCTAGATCCTTCCAAGGAACTGACGGGCTGTTTTTCCCCCTCGACCTGTCTAGTCTTAGAGCATCCACAAGCACTTGATTTCTCAGTTACCCTTTTTACCGCCGTACGTGTGATCGCTCCCCAGCACAGCGTGTCCTCAGCTCAGAGTGACTTCTGAAATATTTTTAAATGTTTTCTGCTCACCACAGTACCGACTACCAGACCAGGAGAGAGGATGCAGTTTCAGGTTATTAGCATTCAGGCCTTGATTATGAAATGCAGGGCACGCGAGAAGAGCACATTGTTCTAGGCTGTGACAGTACATAGACTGAACCAGGAGTTTCTTAGCTGGGGAGGTTACTTTGAATGTTTTCTTCATTTATAAGGGCTCACATGCTGCAGCTTCTACTCCTCTACAGTGAGCACTAGTTCAAACTATTCTTCCTTAGGAAATGTTAACACCTTCCAGAAAGACTCTAATTTTATATTATCAAATCTCTCTGCAATTTTATTACATCCTAGTAATGCTAAGAGAAAACTAAATCAATTAAATCAAGTTATTTTTCTTCTTTGTGGCTTACCAAAAAATCCATGGATACTGGCTGCATTACTTTTTCTTGACTACTTTAAGGAATATGCTCTCAGAGTTTGCTATTTCATTACTATTCTTTTAAATAACCCTTGTACATATTAGCAACATCAGGAGCAGGCAACTGGCCTACAGAACCTCAGCAAACAGCAACCCCTGTGTGAAGAGAGATTCCAGGGTAAGTTGAGAACGTTAAATGCGAGGAGAAAACGCTGAGGAGGAGCAGCAGCACATGGTGGCCTTCGCCTCACGGGACCCTCTAAGCGGCTGAGGCAAGGCCCTGTGCTTGGCAGCCCTTGGGGAACTGCTCCCTACCAAATTAACTAACACTTTTTAAATTCCTCTGTATTTCTGACCTCCACGACACAGCGGTGGTGATGCGTGACTCCACGTTTTGCAAGGAGCGAGTAGGTCCTGCTCTTTAATCCTGCTGCCCCGTGCCTGTACTGGCAAAGGAAACACAAAATAACCATTTCTATTCACTTCTCTGTAGCCTTCACCATTTCACATGTCATTAGCACAGCCCTTCTCCCTGTTCTCCTTTAAAAACTCCCTCGCTACCTCCTCCAACAAAAGCCATCGCACACCTCTGATCACCCCTTGTTCTGAAACCTTTTTACACCTTTCTGATCAGAAATGCACTGTTCAAGAGCCCTGAAAATTCTCCCATTTTATTCCTAATGTATCTTGCCAACTCCCAGCATTTACTTCACTCAGCCCCTCTTTTTCTCAATACCCCTGAGGATAATGGAGCTGCTATCAGAGAGCTCTAAGAGCCCACTGAGTATGTGGCGTTGTGCACACATTACCTGACATTTACCAAAATTAACTCCTCTGCTGTTCTAATTACTCAGTTACCCAGAGTCACAAAATCCGGTAACTCTTTCCAGTCAGCTTCACTTTTGATTATCACGAAAAATGATACATAACTTCCACAAATTACATCTTCTTCTTTATTTTCCTTCAGATCACTTACAGATACCTGGAAAAGGACAGGTGACAAACTGCCATCTCTCTAGTAAAGAAGCTACTTTTTCCATTCTTCCTAGCTTTTACCGAATTGCAAATCCAGAAGTCGACTTCTCTTATTTTATAGCTTACTAGTTTCAAGAACCTTTGGCAGGGGCCTTTCTTAAAAATTCAAGCGCATTATGATGATCAAATCGACCACAAACATTTGCTTTTTGACTCCTCCAAGAACCTCTCACAAGACCTAGAGAACCGACCTTCCTCTGCAAGAGCAGTGCTCGTTTTCTCACCCCACCTCTATCTGCCAATCGACCCTCTCCAGAACCTCGAGTTTAGACCAACCCGTCTGCTCGGGCTTCTCTTTGGTCGCTCAGGTCACTCCTTTAAACTCTTGTGTCCTGAATATCTCATCAGTCACTCCAAAGCTTTAACTCCACTAGCACTTCCAGAAGAATCCTCTGCATGGAACAGAAATGCAGCATCTTTTCTGTTACAGCCTGATTCTTCTCCTTGATTGCTTCCTTCCACACTTTCGCCAGAGCTGGTAGGCAGGCAGGTCATCAGATTTTAATTCCCATCCATGTGAACGTTTCTGTACGCCTTCAGCAAGCTTCTCTTCGAAATCGTTCGGCTTGCCACGTGGTAGTTCTACATTTAACTTGACAGATTGCCCGTTTTCTTTGTTTGGACACAACTTCTGTTTCCTAGGAAGATGGCTCGTAACAGTCAACAGCCTCTCCAGCTCTGTCCAAGCACACCGATACTTCTCAGGCCTTCCAGAGTGTTCGGGTAAGTCACCTGCCTGGGTGCCGGGTTTCTAATACTCTGTCTGGAAGCAATCTCTTCAATTTTCTTTCGACAAATTTTGTTTGGCACAGCTTCCCTCAAGCTCTTTAAAAAAATTTCTACATGGAAGCTAAATTTGAATACCTTATGGCTATTCTTACAAGCAGCTCTTCAGTAGAAGGATCTGGCAGCACGGAAGGTTCTGACACAACCCCAAACCATTCTTCCTCTTTGCGTCCTTCAGTTTCTCCAAGATCAGTATGAGGTTTAAAACTCAGTTCTTGTGCTTGCGCTGAGAACTCCACAACGTGCACCAGACAACGGCTCAGAGGGATGAGGTCAGGAGCCAGAGAAGCCAAGACAAACTGTTCTGGAGGACTAGCCCACACCCTGGTCAGAAGTTGAGCTGGAGATGCCAAGAGGAACGTTACTCCGACACACAAGGTGACAGTCAGAAGCTCAGGGAGAGGGAGCGGAATAGAGCCTTTCCAACCAGGAAAAGATCAGACTTGGACTGGAACTCAGCTGAAATGAAACAGCAAGGTACTTGGGAAGAGCAAACTGCCTGGGATTGCCCCACCTCCCAGACACACGAAGGCAACCACGAAAAACACGCGGGGGCCAGTTCTCAGGCGAGCTGCCCGGCTCCCCGCTTGCACATCATCAAACAGAAATGACTTAGAACGGAGATGGTGAAATATCATGAAGCACTACACAAAAAGAGAGGATTTCTGAGCAGACTTTTGCAGGTTGGTAAGAAATCAGTGTGTGTGAAATCAAGGAATAGTTCTGAGCTCATATTTATCTTTATATTGTGTTCACATTATTTAGACAAACATCTCCTTTCTCGCAGTGTTCAGGTTTGTACAGAATAAGTGTATCCACAAAGAACAAGCTTAACAGAGCACACTTTAAAATGCGTAACCATCGAGCTTCACAATGAAGGGAGATTTGGAGCACTGGATTTAGAATGTGAATCTACACCGCCATCTGCAGAGAGCAGACTGGCAGATTAATTGGCTGCCACTACAGCGGCAATTAAAGTGGCAAAAGGCAAATATTGGTATGCAAGTACAGTGGAGAACCCGGTGGAAAAGGGAACTATTTGCCATCATCATCACAGCTAGCACAACAAATGCTAGGAAAGGAATGCATTTTATCCTTTATTCCTTCAATGTCTTTCCTCCTTTTAGTACAAAAACTGATCCCCTTCCAAGTCTCTCAAATTGTCTCAACACCTTTTTGTAACTTTTGCAACAGAGGTACCAGGGCTCTACCATGCATGAGCTGCCCCCCAGGAGCTTATACCAAACTCTCTCTCCTGTCTGAGGCGCTTGGCCACAAGAGCGCAGCGGAACTACTACTTAAAACCCATCGCAGAGGAAAAAAAAAAGTCTGAGGCAATAGAAACTTCCACGCCTGTGTTTGCTGCCCCTCACAGCTGCAAGCCACTGATGTCAATTCAGCAGCCACGTCTCAGGGTGGAAGCCAGCTCCGTGCTTCTGATCAGTTCTGCCTCCCCTTCCCCTGTTGGACCTACATGTCACTGAGATAAAAGAGATTAATGGTTTGTGAAGTGATCCGATGGAGAATATATCATAGAATCTCAGAGTGGTTTGGGTTGGAAGAGACCTTCAAGACCATCCAGCTCCAACCCCCTGCCCTGGGCAGGGCCCCCTCCTGCCAGCCCAGGTTGCTCCAAGCCCCGTCCAGCCTGGCCTGGGACACTGCCAGGGCGCGGCTGCCAGAGCTTCCGTGGGCCACTTGTGCCAAGGTCTCACTGACACACGGAAATGAATCTATAACTCGTGAAGTTATACACTAGGTCTTAATAAGCATGCTGGGGTCTTCAGGGATGAAGGCCGTATGTCTTCCTCATGATGAACTTTTTACCTTAGTCCCAAAACTAGTTGTTCTCAGCACATTTCGTAAGGTGTCTTGTCCTCCAATTCCACAAGAAGCTTCATCACCAGATGGTCCTTGTCAGATACCCCTTATGAGCGTCCTTGTCAATTGTCTTTGGTTTATTTTCTTTTACAACTAGTACTAGAGAACTCCCCCTGTCCTGTGTACCACAGGCCTCTGACTAACTGCCACCTAACGATCCTGATCTCTCGGGATGCT
>NW_009720406.1:0-620 GCF_000703405.1 Apaloderma vittatum
CCCGGCAGTAGAGCCGTACTGTGGAGCCCTCCTGCACCTCTGTCCGCTCCGGGCTCACCTGCACTCGGGGTGCGTCGGTGGCTGCGGGAAGTGGGGGGTCAGGGTGGCAGCAGGGGTGATGGATGCGATGGGGACGATGGGATGATGGGGATGATGAGAATGGTGAAGATGATGGGGGTTGACATGAGTGATGCAGGAGATGAGGGTGACAGAGAAGATGGGGTGATGGGGATAGTGGGGACAGCAGGGATGATGAGGGGGACATGAGCGATGCAGACACCGGGCATGACAAAGATGGACAACGTGGGTGATGGGGATGATGGGAGATGAAAGGGATAATGGGGGTGATGGAGACCGTGGGGAGGTGACAGGGATGATGAGGACAGCGTGGGGTGATGGGGATGATGAGGACTATGGGGACAACATGGACAAGGGTGACAGAGACAATGGAGGTGATGGAGACAATGAGGGTGACAGAGGTGATCCGAGATGATGGGACGATGAGGATGATGGGGATGGACCATGGGGACACTGGGGACACTGCTCACCTTGCACATGGAGAAAGGCCCTGGCCGTGTGCTGCCCAGCGCTGCTGCGCGCCCGGCACATGTAGTGTCCCT
>NW_009720407.1:0-257 GCF_000703405.1 Apaloderma vittatum
AGCCTGCTGGCACCAGCGCCAACCCGAAGCCTCCTCCGGGTCTGCGGCACACAATGGCCACGGAACATCCCCCAACAGCTGCAGTCCCAGTGCCACTTCCCGGCCCAGGGCTCGGGCCACCGGGGATGCTCAAGGACTGTCCCCTCCAGTCCTGGGGACCCACGCAGCCTGTGCTGCCTAAAGCTGTTTTCACTTCCCTGTGAATACAATCTCAAGCCAAACCCTCCAGGCAAATGCTCCAGTCATTTCACCGGCTG
>NW_009720407.1:285-1275 GCF_000703405.1 Apaloderma vittatum
TGGCACGCTCCGGGGAGGGAGATCAGCTTTCCTGCCAAAACCTGCCACCACCAACCACCTCACATCCCTGCCAAATGCAATTCCTGCTTGAGGGGCTCACGCTGCCACCCTGCACCGCGGCACAGCCCGGGAAGGGACAAGACGTGGACCTGGAACATGCAGCGGGGGATGTACATCCCCAATTCACCCCAGAGACAGGCCCCCACTGCTGCTGACACCATGCGTGACAGTGACCTATAGCCTGAGACAGAAGCACCATGCCAGCTCTGCCGGGCGCTGGCACGCCGGCCACCGTGCTCACCCGGCCGGCACAAAGCTCCAGCTGCAAGAATTCCCCCCAAAGGCGCCCAGAAGGAGGGAGGGTGGCAGCTGTGGGGACAAGTCACAGTCGCTCACTGTTGGCTTTAAACACTACTACACAACAAACGAGGAATGTCAATTAGACAATCCCGGATTATCTCCTGGCCCAGGCTGCCGGAGCCTAGCAGCACCATGGCCACCAGTGTTCTGTCACCCTCTGCCACTCTGCTTCTTGCTGGGGGGTCTGGAGCATAAGAACAGCCCTGAGGCATCAAGATGGGAAGTGGGGTGTCCTAGGGACTGCTGGAGACTCTCCCATGAAGCGGCACCACTGCAGGCATCGTTCAGAAACAATCCCCCCCCCAGTTTCAGGCATGAAACTCCCCAAAGGACGAACCCTGTGATGGCTGTGATGTACTCTGGGGCGACTGATGGAAACCCACCACGGGCACTGCCCACCCAACACCCAAGGCCACCAGTCCACCCCCCTTAGCCAAACTGGCCCGAGGAGCTGGTTTATGGGATTTACTCTTTGGGAGCTCGCATGCAAAAAAAAAAAGCATCGTGCCTCATAGGTGTGCAGGTACTCCACACCGACATGGTGGAAAACCACCTTTCACCACCAAAGCGCGCGGGTCGTGGCTTGAACACAATTGCGGAGGCATGAGAGGCTGCTGCGTCCTGCTCCAG
>NW_009720407.1:1288-6922 GCF_000703405.1 Apaloderma vittatum
CTGCCCCAGCCCCGCCTGTACCAGCCCCTCCTTGCCATACGGCTTCCCCAGCCGAGAAGAGCAGGGACCTTGGAAAGAACCCAACCAAACCTTACATTTGCTGGAAGGGAGCCTGAGCTTGTGCTAAGAGCTCCTGCTTGTTTATAGCTCGGGTTGTAGCAACCCGTTATTTTAGGGTAAGGCTGTGTCCAGCGCTTGCTGCTGCCCGGCCCTGAGCTGCTCCCTCGCACGATGCTGCCGTGGGGCGGTTTGCAGCAGGGAGCAGGGGGCTGGGAAAGCCAGTGCCTCCCTTTACACCAGCAGCAGGAACTCACCTACACCAAACAATGCCAATAAACATTCTGAGCAGCCACACAGCCCATCCTGAGCTTGCCCCTCGGAGGCAAGCCTTGCCACTAAGCCATAGTAACTGGATTAGGATTGGAGAGCGAAAAAATGCCAGCAAACGGGAAGAAAGCTTAGGAGAGCAAAGCTGACCCCCTCCACAACCGTCCCGCGGTGCCAGGAGGTGCCTTTCCTGCAGCCGATGCCCATCTTTGCAAAATCAAAGCAAAAAAAGATCTAGCTAGGCCAAGGCAGGAGCAGAGCCAGGAGTGGAAACACCCTAGAAACATCCCAAATTCGGGGCTGGTATTGCGAGCACGAAGCACCGTAAGCAAAGCTAAATAAAGTGTGAAACGGAGACTTAGTGGACAACATTGACATAAACGATTTCTCTCCAACACGACCACACCCGTGGGCTGCTCCCCACCTCCACCCTCAGGGATTATCTGCTCATCTCCCCCTGCACCTCCATTCACCCCATCTCTGCAGCAGCAAAGGTTTCATGGTGGGGTTTTGTTTTTTTTAATGCCAGAAGTGACCTGTCTTGGAAAAGACTCTGGGGATCTGCAATGCAGGGAGACTTTTTTCAATGCCCAAGAGACACGAGTGTGTAGAAGCAAACATCCCACTTGTGTTTGCAGGAGCCAGGCCACGCCTGGTGGAGGAACCCAAGTGACAACAAACACCTTCAGCCTTCTTTGAGCAAACCCTGGAGATTTTTTGTCTCCCTAGGGAGATTATCAAGGAAACTAAGAAGCAGCAAGGTGGGATGCAAACTGCCTGGCATCAGTTCAGAATAAAACACCACATGTTTTCACAACAGGAGAAGGTAACAGCTACAGCCAGGTCCACACACACCCTTGTAGGACACCAGCTCCTCCAGGAAGGGCAAGTCCTGGAAGGGGCTGAGCTTTAGGGTGACAGCCCTGGAGGGTGGCATGGCAGGAGGGGGACCAGTGGAGACAGCAGAGCCCATCGCAGAATGCAGATCAGAGCCATTGCGGGTTGTGGCGGAAGAGTTGTCAAACCCTTGGATCTCCTGCCCAAGGGGAGTTCCAGGCTAGCTTAGGCGCCTGCAAGAACACAGCAAGCTCTGAGCAGGCCAGGGGCTCGTGCTGCGCGACGCTTGCAGCTCCTCCACAGGATCCGCTATCTTTTCGAAGCAGAAAGCAGCAACGGATACAAAACAGGATCATGCAAATAACGACACGGCTGGCTGTTGTGTCGCTGACAGCGCCTACACCCTCGGCTTTGGCAGCCCCAGGCTCTGGGGCACAGCCAGGCAGCAGCCGCTGCCCGCGGGGGCCGTCAGCCTGGGCCCGCGGGGGACAGCGCTGGGGAGCTTGGTCCTGCCTGCACCCGTACCCTCCACCTGCACCCCCAAACCTCAGTGCGAGGTGCAAAGGAGAAGAAGGGGTGGGAGCCACCCGCGCGTTTGGCATCGACGCCTTTGTGCGGAGCTCGGGTGTGCCCATGGGAGAGCCTGCGAGCCCCTCGTGCAAAGATGGGGATTACCGTCCCGGAGCAAGCACCGCTTCCTCCGAGATTACAGGACAAAAGCAGCAGCTTCCAATTACCTCTGAGCGCCCGCCAGACAGGAGGCGGAATTATGCTAGAATTTGCTAGGGAAAAAATAAAATCCGAGTGTCTCTCAAGGCAACTGCCCAGGGTGCCCAGGCACGTCCCCTGCCAGCAAGGGGATCCCAGCAAACGCAGCTCACCCCAAGCCCCTTCTGGGGTGCAATGAGTGGAGGGATGGGTAAGGCACACCCGTGTGTCACACACGGGGGTTTATTTCGGTGCATTAAGAGTGGCTCCAGCCCAGCTCTAACAGTAAACATCAGCCATCCTTCCCTCCATGTCATGCCAGAGCTCAGTGCAGCAGCCCTGCCCGCACGCCAGCTCCCGCTCAGCAAAGAGCACTGCATGTCAGCGAGGGAAAAATCAACATTTCTCAGCTTTACACCTGCCCCCATAAATTAACAGGCAAACAGCTGGGGGCTCTCCACAGCCCAGCCCCTGTTGTGCAGCACCCAGAAAGGCAAGAGGCTGCAAAGCCCCTGCCAGGGTGACTGCTGGTGGGGTGACAGATGGCAGAGCCCTGCACCCCAGCTCTGCCTGGGGTCACTGGGACCCCCAGGCACCATCCCTACCCCCGCGGCTGGGCAGGATCCGAGCAGCAGCAGAGCTGGGACCCAGAGCCAACCAAGCACCTGCTGGTTTCCCCACACAGCCCCTGGTGTCCCTGTGGGATGCTCTCAGCAAACCCTCTCTGGTGGCAAGCACTGGTCCCTGGCTGCCTGGCGGGGAATGAGGCACCCACCCACCCCATGTGTTTCTCCCTGGAGCTGGGAAACGCACACAAATCTCAAGGCAGGTGATGCAGGGCAGGGATGAGGAGCAGGGCAGGCAGGACTGACCTCCAGGCATTATGTGGCTCTTGCCAAAGCCCCTCTGCATGGAGAGGAGAGGAATAGGTTTGCAGGCATACCCTCCCCTCGCTCCAAATCCTCTCCCATGCCCACTCTTTGTCTGCCTGTCCCTCCGCAGCTGCTGCCATATCACATCTCACATTTTCCAGCCCGCTGAGCAGGGCCGGGAGCTGCTCTCCATCGCAAGGCTCAGCAACAGCGAAACGGGGCAAGGACACCCGAGATGCCTCCTCCCTCACCCGGCTGCCAGCTTGCGTGTGAGAAACTGCCCTTTTTGGGGAAACTCTTGAAATAACCCATTTATGGGGGGGTCACAGCAGGCACACATATCCAAGAGAGGGGACAAGAGAGACATCAGCCCATCCCATACACCCAGAGTGAGAGAAGGAAGGCAGAGGCTTGCAAAAATCTGGGTTGCAAAGAGAAACGGGTGAAGTGGGCTTAAAGATGTACATTTTATTATGGCAGCCAAGGAAAGATGCAACGTGAGCTGGCACTGCTGCCGAGGCCTGCGATGTGCTCTGCTGGGAAGCTCCAAAATCCAGCATGCATCACACAGGCGTAGTAGCACCACGCGTGTCTGGCCCTTGCCAAAACCCTCCCTAAACCCCCTCATTTCTCTTTAAAGACATACCAGGTTTTAGCCAGCTCCAGTGAATAAATGAAAAAATATTCATTTGCAGCTATTTGGGCGAGTCTTAGGAAATAAGTCACCTCTGGCAAGTCTGATTCACCCATACCTGAGGGGAGGGGAGCTGCCGAGGCCAGAGGCCCCATCTGCAGGGTCCCTGCACCCTGTTCTCCAACCTGGGCTGCAGAGCATGGTGGGTGATGCCAATCGCTTGGGTTAGGGCTTTATTTTTGTCATAAGGCCCTGAATCTTTAGCAAAGTCAGCACAAGCCAGCACCTTGCTGCAGCCCAGCCCGGTTTTCTGCTCCTTGCTGGAGGAACTGGGCAAATCTTCCATCTTGTTTTGGAGCACAAGGGGCGCATGTATCCAGCTGAAGCTTCTGCCCACCTGGTGCCAGGGAACCACCCTGGCAGTCTGCTTAAGTTTCAGGAGGCATGAGCTACACCAAAATGTGGTTACAGGCAAGAAGCACGTGTCAGGGAGGAGACCCACGCACCAGCATGGGCGTGCACATAGGAGGCGTCGCAGTGAAGAAGAGAAGATGCCACCAGCATCCCCACGGCACTTCTTGGTGTCCATCTCTGGCAGCTCTCTGCTCTCCCCACTGCTCCTGGCCAGGGGATTTCAGTTGCCACCCCTCATGGCAGGTAAAATACTTGTACCCTGCATGCCTGCAGCCTGCCAGAAGGAAGATCACGTGGAAATGGAGGAAGCAATTGCTCGGTCCCCAGGAATGGCAGCGCTTGCACGTGCGTTCTTGGAAACCGGAGGGGCCTCATCTGTATTTTTCCAGCTCTCAGTAAATCAAAGCCTTTAAGCTCTTGCTGCTAATTCTGGCAGGAGTTGGGACACCAGCTGTGAACTGGGGCTTTGCTAATGGACAAAGAGCTTGATTGAGCATCTTCGAGCCCGTCACCCAATGCCTAGCTCCCACCTCGTAGCTATAATCCCGACGCATTTACAAACTTTGGCACCAGCAGTTGAGAGCTGGCCTGACTTCCAACCTGTGACCTCTGAGGAGCAGCCAGCGAGCCGCGGTACCAGTCCCTGAATCCCACCAGCAGGTGCTTGCAGAAGCATCTCAGCTCTACCCTGAAAAGGAGCAGTGGGTGCAAAATGCCTGCTGGCCACCAGTATGTGGCACCCAGTAGGTGTCTGTGCCAACCCCAGAGCAGGCAGACTGTGCCAGGGTGCATCAGGCCGATGTGTGACCAGAGGACGAATGTCTGTGCCCCTGTCCCCACGCAGCACATCTGCCCGGGCTTCACCATACACTCGTGAAGCAGTCAGCCACGCCACATGCCTGGAAAAAGGCCTCGGGGAGCATGGGGACCAGCAGAAAGAAGCGAGCTGGAAAATCCTCTCAGGGTCTGGCAACATCAGCAGGCAGGGAGGGCAGTGGGGAGTGTCCCACCCCGTGCCGGGCTGAGCTGTGCCCAACTGTGCAGGGTCAGGTTGTGCCACGCTGCATCCCAGGATGACAAACCAGGCTGAGCCCAACTGTGCCACGCTCAGCCATGTCGAGCTGTGCTGAGCCCAGCCACGCCAAACTGGGGCCATGCTGGGCTTGGCCATGCTGTACCAAGCCAAACTGCGCCTGTCTATGCCATGCCAGGGCAGGCCATGCCCAGCTGCACCTTGTTGTGCCGAGAAACGGCAGGTTGTGCTGTGCCAAGCTGAGCTTTGCTCTGTGTCCAGTCGGGCCATATGAGGCTTTGGCAAGCCGTGCCCTACATCCAGCCACGGCACACTATGCTGAGCTGCGCCAAGCCCAGTCACAGCCCAGCCGTGCCGCGCCAAGCCCTGCACCCAGCCATGCCACACAGCGCTGCCCAACTGAGACAGGCCAGGCTATGCTCAGCGATGTCTGAGCCAGACCATGCTGGGCTGAGCCTAGCTGTGCCCTGTGCCCAGCCGTGCCCAGGGATGCCACACCACGTCATGCTGTACCTGGGGACAACAAGCCATGCATTGCCCAGGGATGCTGTGCCATGCTGAGCCGTGCTTTGGGATGCCGTGCCATGCCATTCCCAGGGATGCTGAGCCATGCTACTGCCTAGGGATGCTGTGACAAGCTGAGCCATCCTTTGGGATGCTAAGCCACGCTCCGCCTAGGGATGCCACTCTGTGCCACACCACGCGCTGGGATGCCGCGCTGTGCCCAGGGATGCTAAGCCATGGGGACCCACGCCCCAGGATGACACGCTGTGTCACGCAACTGCCCAGGGACGCCGTGCCATGCTGTG
>NW_009720408.1:0-1986 GCF_000703405.1 Apaloderma vittatum
GTACAGTGTCCCCTCCCCCCACCACCAGCTGAGCCAGCAGACCCCCACCCCAGTGCCGCATCACCCCGACCAACATCGGCTGGGCCATCTGTCCCTGACAACCTGCACCAGCTTGAGGTCACGTCCCTGCCACCTGCCTGGTGCCACGGTAACCTTGTACCCTGCATCAGCTCAGTGTAATGCATCCGTCACCATCTGTGCCCCTGGCAGAGGTTCAGGGTCATCACCCCACCACCCTGCTTCAGCTGGGCCACCTGCCCCCTGCACCAGCTTGCTGTCACCTCTGCCAGGACCTGCACTCCTCAGCCACCTCCCACGGCTTGCTGTCACATTCACCTGCCACCTCACACCCAGCACCAGCTCGCTGCCACTGCCATCCCTTGCACCAGTTGTACCAGTTGTACCGCCTCCCCCTGCTCTGCACTTGTCCCCATCCCAAACTCATGTCACTCTGGCATGTCCCCTGCCTGCCGGGCACATCTCTCTGTTTGAAAAGGCAGAACTGGGGTCCACTCCAATGGAAAAGGGGCAGAAAATAGGAAGTCCTCCTGTCTCGGCCCACCTCTCCTCCCTGCAAAGACCTCTGGTGATGCCAGATGGGCAAACAGCCAGGCTCGCTCCCCGAGGAGCATGCCAGCAAGAGAAACAGGCCACTGAACTTCCCCCGAGATGACAGGCAGCCCGGGAGGGCACAGGCTCGCACGAAGAGGGGGGCACATTGTTTTGTGCCCAGCACTCGCCACCTTCCCATGGCCCACACCCTTGGGAGAGGATCTGGAGAGAGGCTGGAGCAGCTGCTGATCTTCCCACCTCTTCTTCCCATGCATGTCCCAGAAAGAGGCAAAAAAAAAGTACATAGAGAATGCAGGCGTTTGAGAAGCAACCCACACCTTTGCCCACGTTTGCTTTCACGGCGGGTTGTCCCCCAGCCCGGCTTGAGCTCACGCGACCTGCCGGGCAGTTTGCTTCCCTAGCAAAATCCAAGACCTCATAAAAGCCTGACTCAGCTCCTAGTCCTGAGGTCTGAAGTGAAAGCTTGCAAATCTGCAAGGTGGGTTGGCGGAGCCACGAATGACCCTCACGTTGGGGCAGTTTTGATCTCCGGGTCAGTGCAGCCCGATTCCTGAAAGTCAGGTTTGCAGCAGCCCCGGAGGGCAAAGCCCCTTGGCCAGCACTCTCACCCCTCTGGTCCTGCCAGCTTCAAAGCACCCAAAAAATCTCAGCCATCACCCTGAGAGGGAGCAAGCCCAAGGCTGGCAGAGCTCCAGCCACCCTCACCCAGCCGGACAGTCAATATATTCTGGTCTGGCTGGAGCCCTTGTTACCAGCCAGATCATCTTCACGTCTTTAGTTGGGTTTTGCCACAATTTCAAAGAGGAAAAAAAAGATATAGAAGGGGATCAATGACAACCATGCTAAGACAGAACAACCGGGGGGGGCATCAGGAGCCCATGGAGGATGGGAAGGACCCAGCCCTGGTCCATACCTCCCCAAATACAGCGCAGGGGCCCCACCAGCATCTCTCAAGAAACTGGAGAAATATGGGCTTGGCTTGGAGCACGGCTGCCGGTTCACACCCTTGTTTCTCCAGACTAATTTGCTGGGTTTTATGAAATCCATTCCCCACTGTTTTCACACTTCTCTCCCTCTCTATTTATAGCTGGGTTTATTTACATGAGCAGGGCACTCCGTGTACTTTCACGTCAGTCTGCAGTGGCAGAGCCGGGAGCGGGTGAAGGCAGCAAGCAGCAAGGCAAGGAGCACTCAGGTCCTCGGCCACGGCCACCTCCTGCCCAGCATGTGGGAGGCAGCCCTCCATGCTGAGAAAAGGGATGCCAGGGAGTGAGACAGAGCCGAACGAGCCATAAGCGCCCCAAAACCACGCACGCCCCGTGGGGGCACAGCAACGCAGCTCCCGCGGGATGCACCGGCCCTGGACCTGGGACCTTCCCACCCCTTCCCCCTCTTCTCTTCCCAAGAGAGAGC
>NW_009720408.1:2064-3973 GCF_000703405.1 Apaloderma vittatum
CCAGCTCAAAAGGCAAGGAAAAGGGGAAAAAAGCCATCACAGACCAGGACTCAGTTAGACTTGCCCTTGCCCTCCACCCCGTCGCGCAGCCATGGAGAGCACAGCCTACCACGCACAGCTGAGTCACTTGACAACTGCCCAGCGATAAATTTACCACTTTGCCTAACAAGAAGGATAAAAATGTTGCTGCTTTTTGGGTTTTTTTGGAAAACTCTGACAGATGAGGCGGGAGTCCTCAGATTAGCACAAGAGCAAAAGACTTGGGGTATGAAGCTCTCCTCATGGCACATATGGTCCTCGAGAAGAGATGCAGCCCTGGTGGAGCCCAGGGGCTGGGCTCTCAGGATCAGGTACAGGGGTTTAGGTTTGGCTGTTGGCACAAGAAAAGCAAAAGAGCTACAAATCCAGACAGAAAACTCAGAGATTTCCAACCCTCGGAGCAGCGACGTTCTGCTTCAACCTGCACGTGGGGCAGCAAAAATACTTGCTGCTCGAGAGGGGCTGACCTGAAAACAGGGTTTCTCAGGGTGTGAGTCGCTGCTGCTCTTCTCCTAGCCCCTCAGTGCCAGCACCCTGGCCAAGATAGCCGAAGATCCAGGCTCAGCTGCCTCCTGCCTGGCCACGGGATGCTCCAGCCCACACGGGGCTGAGTCTCCCTGCACAAGTACATGATTATTCACAGCCTCCTGCATTTGCATGGTGGAGTCACGAGTCTCACAACACCTGATCTCCCGGGAGAGCTGCCTCCTGCACTTCGGGAGGCAACGGCCCACATTCCGAAAGTGGGACTCGGTGTCTCACGGCATCCCACATCGCCCAGCTGTCATCTCCTCCCTGTTCTGCGGTGGGACAGGGAGAAGGGAGCCTGCCCCATCCCTGCCACCACGGCGAGGGAGACGGCTTCGGGGCAGGGACATGCAGGAACCCTGAAAACACTGGAGCTGAGCATGGAAATGCTGAGCCAGCCTGCAGCATCACTGCCTGCACAGCAAGCCTGCCACAGAAGAGACCAAAACAGCCCCGTGGTGGAGTCACTGAAGGACGAGCAAGCAGATGGGCTCGGCTCACGCCAAGCTCGTTCCCTTCCCGTCCCCGCTCCCGTTGCCGGTGGCTCATCACCGGCGCGTGACTCCAGCTGGCAAGCAAGGAGAAATATCCCACACCATGCCTTCCCAGCTCCACGTCCAAGTCATGGAATAATCCACCTGTGGTATTTCAGAAAAGACACACTAACTTCTGAAGAGAGGGGTCAGCTGAGTCACGTTAACAACTTTTTCCTAGCGTTAGCAGGTCTCCAACGTAGCTGATTACTCATCAGCCCACTAATAGACTCACTCACACAGCACTCCCTGGATCAAGCAGCAGCAATTGTCTGTCTTGTCTTATTAACCTCAAAGAAGCATCCGACTCAGGTAACGTGATACCCCATCCTTATCTTGTCACCTACTTCTCCAGCCAAAATACAGCTCTCCACAGCGCAGGGCATCCCCATCCCAGCGCTGGCTGGGGAAGACAACCCCATGGGGCTCAGCCTCACGGTGCTGCTCCACAGGACCTTGGCTGGGATAGACAGAGCCTGGATGAGGTGGGAGACCCCAAACCTCCAGGCACTGAGTTTTGCTCCCCCAAGCAAGGAACAGCAAGTGACTGCCGTCCCCCCCGGGGACACGTCTCATCCCTTGCACAAGGCAGACTGCCCCATGCTGGTGCCGTAGCCCCCCCATCCTATCACCCCACAGTGGGTCACGTCCCCCTCCAGCACTCCAGGGGCTGGTGTTCCCCCCTACCCCTAAATCCTAAAAGGATGCTCTGCTCGGTGCCACCAAATGCACCCCCCGCTAGCAGCACCGCGCTGCCGCTCCCCCCCAAAACTCCCCTGCATCCCGGCACTGCCGCCCACCCCATTACT
>NW_009720409.1:0-3400 GCF_000703405.1 Apaloderma vittatum
AAAATAGATTTAATATATCGACTATATTTAATATAAACACCCTAAATTTGAATTATTTTGCCCAAACCTGCCACAAAATCACTGAAAATTTAATTTTTCCTCACAACAAGACACTAAAATTGATTTTTTTGCCCAAACCTGACACAAAATCACTTAAAATTTTGAGTTTTCTGGCACAAAAAGACCCTAAAATTGACTTTTTTGCCCAAACCTGCCACAAAATCGCTTAAAATTTAATTTTTCCTCACAAAAAGACCCTAAAATTGAATTTTTGCCCAAACCTGCCAAAAAATCACTTAAAATCTAAATTTTTCCTCACAAAAAGACCCTAAACTCGATTTTTTTCCCAAACGTGACACAAAATCACTTAAAATTTTGATTGTTTTTGTCACAAAAAGACCCTAAAATTGATTTTTTTACCCAAACCTGACACAAAAATTCTTAAAATTTTAATTTTTCCTCCCTAAAATCGACTTTTTTTCCCAAACCTGCCACAAAATCATCTAAAATTTAAATTTTTCCTCACAAAAGATCCTAAAATTAATTTTTTTACCCAAACCTGTCACAAAATCACTTAAAATTTTAATTTTTCATCACAAAAAGACCCTAAAATTGGATTTTTTGCCCCAAACTGCCCCAAAATCACTTAATATTTGATTTTTTCCTCCCTAAAATTGAATTTTTTGCCAAACTCGACACAAAATCACAGAAAACTTAAATTTTTCCTCACAAAAAGACCCTAAAATCAAAATTTTTTTCCCAAACCTGACACAAAATCACTTTAAATTTAAATTTTTCCTCCCTAAAATTAAATTATTTTGCCCAAATCTGCCAAAAATCACTTAAAACTTAAATTTTTCCTCCCTAAAATTAAATTATTTTGCCCAAATCTGCCAAAAATCACTTAAAACTTAAATTTTTCCTCCCTAAAATTAAATTATTTTGCCCAAAATGGCCCCAAATCACTTAAAATTTAAATTTTTCCTCACAAACAGACCCTAAAATTAAATTATTTTGCCCCAAACTGCCAAAAATCACTTAAAATTTAAATTTTTCCTCCCCAAAAGCCCCTAAAATTGAAAATTTTGTCCCAAAACTGCCACAAAATCCTCTCAAAATTCAATTTTCCCCCCAATAAAGCCCCCAAATTTCAATTATTTGGCCCCAAAATCACATTTTTCACCTAAATTTGACCATTTCCCACAGGAAAAAATCACATTTTTCACCCTCCGGCCGCCATTTTGACGCGCTGGCCGCCATTTTGCCGCGGCCGAATGGGGGAAATTCCCCAAAATTTGGGCCGGGGGAGTCAAAAATGTGAATTTTCGCCCCGAGGGGGTAAAATTTTGGGGTGAAAAAGCCCGAAATTGGTCACGAGATGACGGGGACTTACCGGAGGACACGGTGACGACGGTCCCTTGGCCCCACGCGTCGATACCACCAGGAGCCACCGTGACGCGACGCGCACTTCCTGCCGTGCAAAAACCCCACCCCGCCGCCATTTTGGGGAGAAAAACGTTGTTTTGGGGCTTTTTTAGGTGAAGATTTGACCAAAAAATTGCGTTTTTTGACGCGTTTTGAGGCGGGAAATCCCAGATTCTTCGTTTTTCCAAGATGGCGGAGGAGAGAAATGTTGCAATTTTGAGGTAAAAAAGGGGGAAAAAGGGAAAAAAAATAATTTTGGGGATTGTGAGGTGGAAAATTCTCAAATTTAGGGTAAAAAGGTGAGAAAAAAACCCCAAAATTGTGTTTTTTGACGCATTTTGAGGTGGGAAATCCCGGATTCTGTGTTTTTCCAAGATGGCGGAGGAGGGAAACATCGTCAGTTTGATGCAAAAAAAGGGGAAAAAGGGAAAAAATATAATTTTGGGGATCACGAGGTGGAAATTTCTCAGATTTGGGGTAAAAAGGTGAAAAAAACCCCCAAAATTCTGGTTTTTGACGTGTTTTGAGGCAGGAAATCCCGGATTCTTCACTTTTCCAAGATGGTGGAGGAGGGAAACGTGGTGAGTTTGAGGTAAAAAAAGGGGAAAAAGGGAAAAAATATAATTTTGGGGATCTCGAGGTGGAAAATTCTCAGATTTGGGGTAAAAATGACATAAAAAGGTGAAAACTTGGAAATATTTTAGTGGAAAATTGTGATAAAAGGGAAAATTTGATAAAATTTGGGTCAAAAATTGCCCAAAAGGCCAAAATTTGTCCAGATTTGGGCCAAAAATGTCCCGAAGACACAAAATTTGATAAAATTTGGGTCAAAAATGTCCCAAAGAGGTAAAATTTGGGTCCAGATTTGCGTCAAAAAAGGCCCAAAGAGGCAAAATTTGATAAAATTGGAGTCAAGAAAGGCCCAAAGGGCCCAAAATTTGTCCAGATTTGGGTCAAAAATGGTTCAAAGAGGCAAAATTTGATAAAATTTGGGTCAAAAAAGGCCTAAAAGGCCAAAATTTGTAGAGATTTGGGCCAAAAAATGTCCCAAAATGAGATCAAAAAAGGCCCAAAGAGGTAAAATTTGTCCAATTTGGGTCAAAAAAGGCCCAAAGGGCCAAAATTTGATAAAATTTGGGTCAAAAATGTCCCAAAGTGGTAAAATTTGTCCAGATTTGGGTCAAAAAAGGCCCAAAGGGCCAAAATTTGATAAAATTTGGGTCAAAAATGTCCCAAAGTGGTAAAATTTGTCCAGATTTGGGTCAAAAAAGGCCCAAAGGGCCAAAATTTGATAAAATTTGGGTCAAAAATGTCCCAAAGTGGTAAAATTTGTCCAGATTTGAGTCAAAAAAGGCCTAAAGGGAAAAAAATTGATAAAATTTGGGTCAAAAATGGCACAAAGAGGCAAAATTTGATAAAATTGGGGTAAGAAATGTCCCAAAGTTGTAAAATTAGGTAAAATTTGGGTCAAAAATGTCCCAAAGTGATAAAATTTGTCCAGATTTGGGTCAAAAAAGGCCCAAAGATACAAAATTTGTCCAAATTTGGGTCAAAAAAGGTCCAAAGGGCCAAAAATTAATAAAATATGAGTGAAAAATGTCCCAAAGCAGTAAAATTAGATAAAATTTGGGTCAAAAATGTCCCAAAGTGATAAAATTTGTCCAGATTTGGGTCAAAAAAGGTCCAAAGGGCCAAAAATTAATAAAATATGAGTGAAAAATGTCCCAAAGCAGTAAAATTAGATAAAATTTGGGTCAAAAATGTCCCAAAGTGATAAAATTTGTCCAGATTTGGGTCAAAAAAGACCCAAAGAGGTAAATTGGATAAAATTGGGTTCAAGAAAGGTGCAAATAGGGAAGAAACCCCCAAATTTTGGTGAGGAACTGGCCAAAAAAGGTGAAAAAAGCTCCGGTTTGGGGCAGAAGTTGTGAAAAAAAGTGAATTTTGGGGGCGGAAACGGGGCAGGAAGGGGAAG
>NW_009720410.1:0-426 GCF_000703405.1 Apaloderma vittatum
AAGCCCTGGGCAGGAGAAGTGCTGGCACAGTGAAGCACTAGCATCTCTCCAGCATGGGGAGCAAAGCTGCTGCCTGGGGTGTGAGCAAGGCCAGAGCTTGGGGGAGCCAGCAGTGACCTGCCTGTGCCTACCCTGAGCCATCTCCACACCTGAAGATGCCCAAGAGCAGCCATCTCCAGCCAGAAAGAGCCACGTGCTTCCTCGTGCTGAAAAAAGCCACAGAGCACAGAGATGGGGCACCAGCCTCATGTCCCAGGGTACATCCATAGGACTAGGCTGGCAGCAGGACTCCAGGCTGGTTGGGGGCCCCCCGGAGAAGGAGATGCCTTGCCCCAGGATGCAGTGCTCCATCCACGCCTGCTCCAGCCCAAGGAGCCCTGCACACTGGCTGCATCTCGGGACGCCCGGGCAGGGGTCCCTCCCTGC
>NW_009720410.1:581-1074 GCF_000703405.1 Apaloderma vittatum
GGGTGCCCTGGGGGGTCTTCACCTCCTGCCGCCCATGCTCCTCGATCTGCTTCTCCAGGTGCTTCTGGATGGCCATGCCCAGCACCTCCACCTCCATGGAGGCCCCGTACACCTCCCACGTCATCCCCTTCTCGTCCCAGCTCACCTCCCGGATGGGCTCTGGAACTTCCTCTGCCACCGTCCCCTTCACGTGCACCTCGGGGTACGAGGCCTGCGGGGACTTGGCCACTGGCGTCATGGGCCCAGTGGCCACCGAGCGTGTCTCCACGGGCATGGACACCTGCATCTCTGCGTCCTTCTTGGAGGGTTCCAGGTGCGGTGGGGCAGCAGAGCCTGACTCTTTCTTGGGGAAGGTGAAGGCAGCAACTCCACTTGGAGGGCTCATTGGGCTCAAGGCCACCGACACCAGGGATGCTCGGTTGTCCACTTGCGTCCCCATGTCCTGCGTCCCAGAGTCCTGAGGAGGGGTCACCTCAAAGGAGTAGGACTCACA
>NW_009720411.1:0-203 GCF_000703405.1 Apaloderma vittatum
GGGGTGCAGGGGTCCTGCCTGCTGGGGGAGGTTATGAACTTTTTAAATAATTTGGTTTTAGTTGGAGATTTTTACTGCTATTAAGATTTGAGTACATGGTTGTGTTAAGTGTAGCGCGGCGGTGGGTGCTGGCTCCTGGCACGCGCTGGGGCGAGGGATGGTGCTTGGCCAGCGGCCCCAGCCTGCTTGGGGACAGACGGGAC
>NW_009720412.1:0-347 GCF_000703405.1 Apaloderma vittatum
AGCGGCTCCGTAGTTCAGGGGCTCCGTCGGTGCCTGCACACACGCCTGAAGGGCATCCTCCGGTAGGGCTGCTCTGTCAGAGCCGGCACGGAAGGTGTTTTCCGATTTTCACGCCGGCTCCCCTTTGCTCGCTCTTCTTCGGAGCTGACTCTTAACTTACCTGGAGTTACGGTGAATTAATTTCCTCACAATAAACGCAGGTGTCCCCGCGCCCCAGAGAAAGATTTCCTTATTAACTTGGCAACTACGCTGCGGTCAGTTATTATTTATACTATCAAAAGTACGTCTGTGCAAATGTGTTTGCAGGGCTCCGGCACGGCTGCTCTGACAGGCCCGGTCCCCGGAAA
>NW_009720412.1:378-18752 GCF_000703405.1 Apaloderma vittatum
AGCCCAGTTCACCGAAACTTTAATTGCAGCCGGCGACGCTTCACTGTGGAGCCGCTTAGGTCGGGGCAGTCCCCGAGTCCAGCGGGAGAGCGCGGAGCAGCGGTTTTCGCGCGGGGAGGGCTCCTGCCCTCATCAAGGGATGAATCGGAAACAAAAAATGAGCTAGCAATGAGAACGGGTTTGTGTGGTATTAAAAACCCCAACGTGTATCATCTGTTATGGGCGCGATAAATCAGGCAGCAACCCCCCACGTATCCCGCGTAGCCCACATATCAGCCGGTAAACAACATAAACTGTGATCACTTTGCAGCCAAAAATATAAGGCCTTGCAGCCCTGGCTGGCGAAGCGTTACGTGTCATTAAAGTAGCTCTCTTGGAGGAGAGGGACTGTCCCAGGAGCTGTAAAATCTATAAACACTTTTCTGATTGGTTTAAAAATTTAGACACAGGAAGCGGATGGTATCTAATAACAGACAAGTGGAGACACTGTTGTCATGGAAACTGAGAAGACTACCCCCCCCATGTATTTAAAAAAAAGAAGAAGTCTGCATATCATCAGAAATGCCTGCATACTGCCTTGGCTGCTGTTGCCTTTCCCACAGCATCTGTTGAAACCTGAGAACGTGCCTGTCAAATCAAGGTCATTTTACAATAAAACCCGAGGGCTGCTGTCTCCCCTCTTTCCTCTCTGGCCCTTATCCTGCGCTTTCCACCCAAGGAGGAGTTTGGGAGACAGAGCGTGCCTGCCCCGCGCCCGCCGGGCTGCCCTCCCTGTGGTGGGGGTCCTGCCCTAGCCAGGCCTTTGGCTGGGGAGAGGCTGCTGCTGGGGACCCAAAAAGTAACAAGGGATGACTTCTTCGTTTTTCTTAATGGAATGACCAGGCCACATTTCTTTTTGTGGCAATCTATGGACCTGAGAGAGAAAGATGGGATTGATTAGATCTCCTTCCATTCCTTCTCGTTTCAAAGTTACATTAAAATGTAATGATTTGGACTTGAATATGAAGGCTGTTTCACAGCTCTGCCTCACCTGGAGAGAAAAAAAAAAAAGTGGGAAATGGCTACAGGAAACGCTGTGCAATTGCTTTTAATAAGAAAAATCAGCATTCACATTATAGCATACCATTTGAGGACAAAAGCGGAGATACGAGAATAAAATATACTTCATTACTGATGAATGCAGCATGAAAAAATCGGACTATTATTGTGGTAAATTGAAGTTTTACTTTGCTGGACTAATGAAAGTTTATTGTGTGTGAAAGGAGCTATTTTGCTTTTGGAGCAGGAGAGAAGTATTTCTCAGCACTCACAGGAAAGATTTTAATGTTTTTGCTTATTTTTTTGGGCCGCAGCCGTTGATTTCAGATGTTTGTGATGGAGAGATATCTTTGAGTATTCACTGTGTTTTCTCTGAAACATTTCATTCTGTTGCTCCCTTTAATCTTCATTTTGCAGTGACCAAGCTGAGAAAAAGTACTTGAGTGATTCACCCACTGTATAAATCATTACCTTAAATGACCAGTTTGACCTTTGTTGCCTCTTTGCTTGCATATTTCACTTTTTACATTATTATTTCTTAAGAAAATCGGAGACTGGTGAGCCAGACTGGTGAGAGGTAAATCCTGCAGGGTGCTGAGCACCTTTGCTCTCCACCCACACCTTTGGATCTTGCCATCCAGAAAACCCAAGATCTGGCATTAAAATCTGGCTGTGGGCAGAGCAGCCTGGAGGGATGGAGAAGCCGGAGGGAATGGTGAGGAGTTCCCTTTGGCTGCTGGGCTGAGAGGGCACCGGGGTGCAGGAGCTGGGGCTCCCCTCCCTGTGTCAGAGAGGTTTGGGGAGTCAGGCAGTTGCGTGTTTAGTCTAGTTCACATCTGATGAGCCAGATGCTGTTTGTAGTTGCTGTGGAGTTCAAATGGAGAAAGTTTGGCTTGGTAGCGAAAACGTGTGTGCTTCTAGAAGTGAATGTCAGGAGCATCCTTATCTGCAGGCAGGTTTGCAGCAGGAAGCGTGTCAGTTACTTGTTTTTACACAGTGAAGAAAGTGAACGGGATTAGATACTTTCTAGATTGACTCTTCATCATCCTCAGTGTCTGTGCTACTCTATCTTTAATGGTTTTAGTTTGTGAAAGTTTTCATGTCAGTCATTCTCGAGGGAAATGCAAGAAGTTAAATGCATCTGTTGACCTGCCATTTTTTGCTGTTGCAAAAAACCACCCTGCCAACCTCTCTGCGCCACATTTTCAAAAGTATCCAATTTGCAATTTATACCTTTTGAGCCTCATTAATGATACTCAGATAGACTTTTTTTTTTTTATTCCCCCCAAAATGAATGATCAAAAAATGTACCAGTTAATTTACTAATAGGAGCAGTCCTTACACTTCTGAACTGCCTTTCATCATGGATCATAAATCACTTTACAGAAATGCATTTTTTAATATCCACAGAAGTTGTATGTGCATAGCAAGCCGAAACAGCATTTCACATGGACTGCCCAAAGTTGCAAGGCAAATTAAGAGCAGAGCTCAGATTAATTGCCCCTTAATTAGCAGTTGCTAATGGATTAAAACTTGGAAAATGTGTCTGCCTTTCCTGAGTGCACCCGTGCTAATGTGCCAGTGTAGTACCTGTATATTTGGCATTTGAGGTCAGGGCTGAGAATAGAAGCAATGGTTCCAGAAAGTACCAGTTGTTTACTAGTCCCTGTCTAGTCTGTGGGATGTCAAGCTGGAGGCCTGTAAGCTTAGACACAGCTTGGGGTGAAGGTCCAGACTAAAGGTGAGAGTCTGGTGTTTTGGTCTTTGTGTTCTAGTAAGCAGGGAAATAAAAGTTATTTCTCCAATGTTGGCTCACAACAGGGTATTTATGGTGTTAAGATGAACTTTCGCAGGGTGTTTTGAAGGGGAGATGTGGAAAGGTTATATCAACTTGCAAGAAGCTGCCTGGCATGCTGAGTGGCTTCAAAGAGTGATTTTTGGTGTAGGAGATGTCGTGGTGTTAGGAGCTGTTTTTGGCAGAAGATGCTGCCAGGGCTATCCAGAAGCCTAAGCTCGGCTGGAGCGGCACTGTCCTGGCTGATGCTGGAATTTGCCAGTTCATGACTTCAGATGTAACACAGTGCAGCTGACTTGGCTACAATTTTGAAATATTTCTAATGAAACTGCATTTGGCTCCTTAACTCCTCTCATGGCCAAGCCAAAGTAAAACAGTAACAAAATAATGGTGGGGGGAGGACAAAAAAAATTAAGATTTCAACAATACAGCATTTTGTTTAAATATAAAATGGCTGTGTTTTTTCAGAAGCAATCAGCTGATCCTGGGAAACCAGCCTGAAGCTTTCGAAAGAGACTCTCCTAGGCTTTGGAAATCCTACTCTACTTAAGGTGCCTGAAGTTGAGCTGCCGAGCATCAGGGCAACTCAGAGTCCCCTTAACTTCACTATAACACTTTGGGTGCCTTTAGCCATTTTGGGACTTTCAGTTCATCTGGACTGAAGCTGGTTGTCTAACCTAAAGTTTGCAGCTTGGCTGCCTGCGTAGCCCACAGAGGAATGGGGCTCCCTGAGCACTGACTATCCCACTTGATAGGCACAAAGTGATGGGACGGCCCCACTCTGGAGGTGGTTGGTGAGAGAGGTCTGAGGGGTGGCTAAAACTCACTGTGGCTGGATAGATGATTTTCAGGTGATTCAAGTTGTGTAGGACCACCCTGACATTAGTCCTGGTGCTGGTGGCTACTTGCTTGCCAGGGGCCAGTTTTTCACCACCTCTCTCAGGGAGGGACAAAAGTGACGTGTTACCTTTTTCTAAAACACTCCTTAAAGCTCATTTATTCCCAAATGTCTGCAAAAATTGGACAGACTAACTGTACTGGAGGTTAAACTTATGATGCTGGACAGTATTTTGTCGCTGTTTCCTTTTATTTCTCTGTGTGTAGCCTAAGAGTGTCTTTGCTGGAGATGGTCTTTCTCTGTGTTGGCACTGACTGCCGGACCGACAGGCAGCGTGGCTGTGACCTGTGGTCAGGGTTTGTAGGTACCACTGAATGGAAAGATATTTGACACAGTTGTTTTTTTCTAATGTTAGCAGGAATTTACATCACTTCTAGCTAATCCAATGACATTGCCAGCAGTGGATGTATTTACCTTTTATAGAAAATAAATAACTCATATCTTTATTTGGTTTTAACTTAAGGATAGGGATGGTTCTGGCTTCTTCCTTCGTCACCTCCAATGTGGTGGGACCCTGTACATGAACTCTGTTTGCTCAGGCTGAGTGTGAGGTTTGTCAGTGGGAGCCTAAGTGCAGACTGCTTACCTGCCACCTGTTTGCAGATACAGCTCACTCACAATGTCTGGGCATACTTGTTTTTGTTGCAAGGAAAATACACCAGACTTACTAACAGACGGGGCTTTACGTACAAGGCAATCCAAGCTTGATTCTGGAAAGCGTTTCACAGAATGGCAGCTTTATTGGAAATTGCTTCTTAATGCTGTATGGCAAAGCTGTTGCTCTTTTTAGTGTACTTCCTTGCAAACCTGTGCCCACCCCGTGAAACTGGGTGTTTCCTGTGCCACTGCCTCTTGTCTCTCAGGCTCGCCAAGTTCCCTTCTCCAACTCCGGGCAGCTCTTAGGCTCCCTGGTACCGAGCTGCTTTTTTTTGTTTTTTTTTTTTTTTCTTGGGTTTTGTGGAGAGTCCAACCTTTTCCCTGGATAAAGGCAGCCTCTGGCACAGCAAGCAGACGCGAACCCCCCAGCCCGACCCATCCTTGCAGAATTGCGCTTGGTGTTACTCCCCACAGTAAGATCATCTCGTTGCCAGTTTAATTGCTGGCCAGGCTTGCTGTGTAAAGGAGCAGAGGCATTAGAGGGGGGTTATGAGACGGGAGGAAACTGAAGGTCTAACCCTTCCAGATTTAACTGGATTAAATTTCATTTTACCCCCAACTCCAGCTTGGTTTGATCTGGATTTTACAGTAGATCATTTGTAGAAGCTACTCAATTAATATGTTAATTTTAACACCAGATTTTGTAAAGCTTTTTTGTTGGAGGTGGAGAAGGGATCCAAATGTTTTGATCCTATTTTTATCATTATCTTCACTGAGTTTTTCTCACTCTGTGCTTTGCAGAGAGGAACAAAATTTTAATAATTCACTAATATACTTTCACTTCATTAACATTTTATCATTCTGGCATTGTGCATATGGTGAACTCCTTAGTGCTCTCATTAAGGGCCTGATCTTGTCCCCATACTCTCACATCTCTCCAGGTGGGGAAAATCCTAAATACATGTGCTACTTTGCTTTTTGGAAAGAGCTTTTCTTTTTTTTTTTCCAGTAGAGAGTAAACTGAAGAAAACATGCAATTTTTTCTGTGTGCCTGTTTTTGCTTGTTTGTTCTTTTATGGAATGGAAACATTTATAATAAGATGGCATTGATGATTAGGTTGGAGCCACTAAGTGGCAAGTCTCCAGGCATTACAAAACTTAATGGTGTGGTCTAGAGGGTCTGAAGACACAGGATGTTACTGTGGTATCACTTCCATCATTTTACACTGTGGTATGTTTGGTTTAAGGAGAGTTTTTTACTGGTATTAAAATAGTTACGGAACTTTCAGGTGCCTTACGTGGGATAGCACAGTGCTTGGTATCAGGATGGCACAAGTGGCACTGAACTGTGTCTGTAAGCACCTCGTCTACACATGATAGTTGGGAGTCGTTGAAATAGCGGAGAGATGACTCCTCAGGAAAGCAAAGAAAGGTGTGGAGGGCTCAGAGATGCAGTAACAGAATTCGAAGCCTTTCACCACAGGTCTCTCAACCCAGGACAATGGGTTTTCTCCAGAAACCAGCAGTTTACTCTGGCGATGGCTGTTGGCAGCTACAGAGCGGAGCTCTGGCCCAGCACAGTTGCCAGGACGTTGAGAGCTGGTCTGAGCTCCAGGGGTGGCCTTGCTTTAGTTCCTCATGGGCGAGCAGCAAGGTTGCCACCCTCAGAGGTGACCGATGCTGATTAAAGACACTGACTGTAGGATCAGGGGTCCTGTTTTGAGCCTGCACTGTCGGGTTGGAGAGTCGTACAGATGCAGTGAAGAGATGCAGCAGATGAGGAAAGGACCAGGCACAAGTACGTAGCCCTTGAGCCCTTAATGGAGCGAGTAATTTCACAGTGCTAGTAGCAAAGGCTTTTTTACCAGGAAGGCTGTGTTATCTTTTGTGAAGGGGCTGCATGAAGCAGCCTTTGCTGTGCTGCTGATGAGAATAGTATCTGGCTTGCCTACTTGCCCTTTCCTCCTGAGAGGTTTATGTCCCAAATCAGTGGACTTTCCCTGTGTTGGCTGCACTTGGTTTATTCAAGCCAGGCTTCCTCCCTTCTTGCTTTTTTGTGCAGAGTGCTTTCTACTCAAATGAGAATGCCTGTTCATGGTGTGATGTGAGCAGTTCAGGAGTTGCTTTGAAATCTGGAGCAGGATTGGATTTTTTTCCTCATAGTAATTTTCATTCTGAGTTTGTGTTCAGTCTTGCCTACTACTGGTAGCTACTGCTAGTTGTGTGGGAGTAAGAGCTGGGACCACAGAGTGGGAGGCATCACAAGTACCCTGCTCTGTCATAGTGTGGAAAAAAGATTTTCTTTCTGACCTCAAAAACCTACAGCCTAAATAAGGTATTCAGAGGAGAAATTAGTCCAATATAGAAGTCTCTAAACCAATATAATTGTTTGTTCTGCTTTTGTGTTTCCCATGCTTCATTTAAGCTCCTGTTACCTGCCAATCACATATGGGCATTGGGGAAATTTGGGGGGTGTTGGTATTTCTTGAGCAGCTGCCACTGGCCTGCTTATGTTTAGCAGATTTCTTACAGTCAAAAACACTTTCAGCACATGAATGAATGAACAGGAAACCACAAAAATATTGATTGATATGGAGAGAAACTGCCCTCCCACCTCTTGCTCATTCAAAATGATAAGTCAGGCAGTAGGATTCAGCTTATGGGGTGCTGAGAAGAGCTTGTTTTGTTTCAAAAATTGAGCTTTGTTTTGATATAGACTCTCAGGTACTAGTCCTAGGAATGAAACTTTTGTTTGCAAACACAAGGGACAAGAGTCTCAGCCCAGGTGCAACTTCTGTAGGTGAAGAAATGCCTTGACTCCTATCAGTGTTGAGGCAAGCAGCTTCAACTTCAGAAAATCCAGCTCATCGTTCCTTCTGGTGACAACATGGGCACGAACACTGGCAAAAATTGAAGCTTGTCCCTTTTCATGCCAAAATCTGTCGACTCTGTCTTAGTTGATTTCAGTGAAGATTTTGACTGAGCAAATAGCTCGTTATTTGATCATGTGGATGGTTGATGTTTAAAGTCCACCTTCATGTATTCATGAGGACCTCCCATGGAATGCAGTGGCTGTTGCATCTGATTTTATGGATGCAGAATTTGGTGCTTCATTGCCATCATTGATATAGTGATGGTGATAATGGTTATTATTAAATGGTATTTGAGTGTTAGGTAAGCAATATTAATATTTGACTCTTCCGCAGACATCCTTGCTGTCTGATGTCTTTCTCTATTGGTACCGACGGCCATTTATGCAAGTATTCCCACTCTGGTAGTGTGCGTGATGCACTTTGGAGCCAGCAGATTTAGAAGACCTCTTTATACACAGATACGGTGCAACATAGATTTATATTGCTGTAACTATGAAATCCGTATCTTGTTGTGAACAACACGCAATCCCTTACTTGTTTGCGTGCAATTCAGCACTTTGCGAGCAAATGAAGCAAGGAGGAGAGGGGCAAACAGCCCCCCTGGGTGCAGTGTGTTGGCCTTTTCTGACTTGCAGACCCTGAAGCCTGTAGACTGACCTCGAAGCCTTGTGGCTATAGGAGCAAGTGAAGATGGGTCATCAACATGTGTCTTTGTTGGTAAACTGATGTGCAATGACTGAACCCAGGTAGCAGCCTTTCCCCGAGTTAGCGTACTCATCAGGACTCTGTCATGGCCACTGTGCTTTACAGAACTGCAAGAGTCTAGTTGTCTTTAAATTTAGTTGACTAAATTTGTTAAGGAGGAGATAGGCAGGCAGATGTGGAGAGCAAGATGACTGAAGCTTGTTTTAATAGCCAGTGAAGCTAACCCTTTTCCCCTGAAATGCCTAAAAGCAATTGCTTTGTCTGTGAGCTTCAGACGAGGGAAACATGGTTAGATTACAGAAATGCATATAGTCCAGTTTATTACAATACAATAATTACCACCGCCAGTAATTCTCTTTCGTTATTAAAGCAACTTCCCTCTAGATAAAATAATGAAATGTACATGTTTGTGTATCTTTGTGTGCTGGTTAGAGCTAGAACAGAATCAGTTCTCTGTTCTGTGATGTTGCTTTTCAGCTCAGTCTCTTCTAAGAGGCTGCACTTTCTGAAGTTAGCAGCATGTTTTTGCAGACACTGTCTGCTACTAGAAGTGATAATGCCTAGTGTTTATAGTTACTGCCAAGGAATGGTATGCAGAAGGGCTCTTGCTTATACTTGTTCCTGTGGAAATCAAGGTCACTGCTTGATCTTGTGTGCCACTCTGGGGGTGCTGTAAGTAAAAGGGTAGTAGGTAAGTAAAAAGGTCACACTTGCAGGGAGGAGTGGGCAGGAAAGCGTAACAAAAAATGACCAACCAAAGTATTCCATCCCATATACATTATACTCAGTATAAAGCTGAGGGATCACAAGGCTCAATCTCTCTTCTTCTATGGTCAGTGTCTGAGGAGAGCTCTGCTCGTTCTTTGGCTTTTGATCCCAGTGGGTGCGTTCCCAAATCCAATTCCCAAAACCAGCTCCTCAATCCAGTTCCCATCTCCTGCTGAGTCCAGTCTGGGACTTCCCCAGTGCCTACCCTGCAGCCTCACTTATGATGTGATCATTATTGGGGGAGTTTGATAATGGTTTTATATATATTTTTCTATATTTCATGATGTTCATATTAATAACTTTTCTTTTTATTGTTACTGTTTCATCAAAGCTGTTTTAGGGTTTTTTCCAACCCATAGGTCTCTCTCCCTTTTTATCTTCCCTTTCTGGGAAGGGAGAGAGGTTGTTAGAGATCATATCTCACTCATTTGGTGGCTGGCCCAGCCCTTACCTTTGACACTTTGTTGGCTGGAAGTCCAAGAAGAGATTCTTGATGCACTTCTATCTTGTCATATAAAGTAAGGCAGCTCCGCCGAAGGTGGATTGCTGGGGAGAAGACAGCTTCCTTTTTTACTGGAGAGCTTTAAGGCAACGTTGTTTTATTTCTGCACATTAAAGTTAATAACACAGGAAGTGTGTTTTGAAATTAAGTCTTTCTAGGATCTCTATATGTTAAATAGCTGCAGACAAACTTTATAGTCACTCTATAGGCCCTCACAATATATCATTTTGAGCTGTCTTCTATCTATTACAATTTATCTGCCTGCAAAATCCATTTCTAATTCTGGCCATATCTTCTTTGCGATCACTTGCCAGAAATCTGTTCCCAGGATTCTCCTTATTTTAGTGAAATATCTCTGCTTCAGCACCTTTCCCAAGGTGGCTGATCTAATCACAGCACTATCAGTTATCACTTCTCATTTCCTTTGCTAGCTCTGTCAGATACAATGCCCAGCCTAACAAAGTGACATTCAAATACTGAGTGACCAAGGCTGTTTCCCTTTCTTTTACTCTGCAAAACTGGAATTGTGTGTGGCTTCTAAACCACATGCCCTTTGCTCCAGGAATGTGACTTGTAAAGCGCACTACGAGAAGAGTTCATGTTAAGCAGATGAAATAGTTGCCTCTTTATTTATCAGGTAGGTCCATTTATGGTGACCATGTAATGGATATTAAACCCCACTTCCTGTGACCTCTTTTTTTCACACAGACAGAGCAATGCTTTGTTCCTGCCAACTGGCAAGGGAGCCCTGCCTTGCCATCAGAGGAACAAAATTTGTCACTTCCCTGTTCCTAACCTCCACTGTTGTCTGTTTATATATATGTTTCTCTTTTAAACATGAGTGCGACTGTATGTATAAGTCAGCATATACCAAATGGTGCCTGTGTTTCTCAACTAGGGAGTCACCTGCATAGTGGGATCCTTTGTTAAGGTTAAATGTGGTTTCTATGGACACAAGTCCAGCAATAGCATCTTTTTTGTGGCCTCTATTTTTTTTTTCCTTGGGTGACAGACCTCTTAGTGTTATCTTAGATTGCTATCACAGACTAATACTTGTTTTAATAAGTGTATGGCTGACTACTCCATCCGTTCTGGAAGATAAAGTTATCCACGTGCGTCCTCACAGCCCTTACTGCTTTGCACCATTTAAGACATGCTGTCAGAAGCCCTGCTTTGCTACAGTCTCATTTCTCTGTTGGTTTTTGTGAGGGCTGAAGCCTAAATCTTGTGGTTTTGGAGAAAGCAGGGAAAAGGCTCTCGCCAGACTGACTAGGAGTGTGGGGAGAGCCCTCTCCATGCTCCCTTCCCAGCAAAACCTGCATGGTGTTGGGAGTTTGCCATGAGCAGCACAGCTCTGGATTTCTTCTGAAATCACACAACCTGTTTCCCCCCCCTTCTTCCCCCCCCACCCAGGTGAATCAAATAAACCTCTCTTGCAGTCTGCAGCAGATCAGCACATATTTTCCCGGTAGCCTGTTACGGATTACAGAATTGAGTTTGTTTCAGGCGGCAACGGGAGGAATTAGGAAAATGGGTTTTAAGGTGACAAGAAGAGCCAATCTGATTTGTTGTTTATGGCCCAAGGTACAACGCAGAACAGGTGCTCTGCATTTCAGTGCTTTGGCACATATTTTGATGAGCTGTGTCACAGCCTGGCAGCTTCCAGGGCACAGTGTTTGCAGTCCCTCCTGGCTGCCCCTCGGATGCTGCCCCTCTGGTCGGCTGCGGAGGTGCAAACTGAGGAACATCTGCCCTGGCAGGGGATGGCAGAGCAAGCTTCTGGGTGTCCTTAAATGGTAATTTCCAATATGACTAAATAGCAAGGATGGTGTCTAACGGCTTAAAAAGCTGCTCATTACTGCCTTTTTCCCTAGCTATTTCTTCACTGTAGGAAAGTAGAAAAATCTGTGTTAAAATAATAATTAAATGCTGACAGTACTAAATTTTCACTCAGCGTGATTTGGCAGCAGTTGCAGACTGAAACATTAGGTCATTAAAGGAAAAAAAAACCCTGATTAAATACCTCTGTATGTTTTTCTGATTAGCTATTCTTAAAAAGAGCATGTGGCTGTAATAGAAGGGTTTACTTTACAGCAGCAATTGCTTTTTCAGGGAAAGGTAAAATACTCAAGTTTTAATGTGTATATATGTGTGTTTGAAATGATTCCTTGCTGATCTTAGCTATAGGGATTTATATCTTACTAATCATCCATTTTTAAAAGCCACCACGAAATCTTCCTGCCAGGAAATATGTGAAATTCCCTCAGTATTGTGTTTCTGGAAAGAACAGTTAACAGTGACTAACGCACTTAGGGTTTTGTTTAGGTCTCTTTTTTGTCTTCACTGGCTAGATAGAGCTGATTTCATACTTGAGAGTCGAACGACCGTGGTGGACCTTGCTGTAGCATTGTTGGTATTGAAGCACTGTGAGGCTCAGGGGCTGACTGATAAAAGAGTTTCTGCCCCAAAGAGCTCGCTGTGATGGGGAGGTGCATGAAGTCGGGTTAGGATTCAGAACAGTGAGAGGGGGTTATGTTGGGAACAGAACCTCCAGTTTACCACATGCCCACTACTGGCCAGAGGTCCACTGCTTTCAGAGGCAGACTCTGTTGACTACGTTTTATTAAAGCGCTGTTGGCTGAGGAGACTGCAAAGTAAAAATTGTCGAAAGGTGCATTTATGGGCTGCTAGTTTTTACTACCTGTTTCTTTGGTGTGCTTTACTGTATTTTTGCCCCAATGTGATCCATAGCAACGTTTTAGGGGCTGATACCTACAGCACACATATATCTAGAGCTCCTTCCAGGTCCTCTTCATGGGATATTGCTGGAGCTACCAAGGAGGGGAGGATCTGGGAGGGGAAGGGGGGGGGACACAGGACTTGTGCCACTGCAGGAGAGCTGTGGCTGCTGCCAGCCCTGTGGGAAGCCCTGAAGCTTGAGAGGGGTTGGTGAGCTACTCAGTGTTCCTTCTCCAAGTTTCAGGAGCATCTCTGAAAGCTGCATGACCTCTGTGGCCTTCCCAAGCATGTGCTGAGTGTGAAAGGACATCCTGGCTGCTGTGGCTCCTGTACCCTTCGTATCAGAGCAACTCATGGTCTGACGTGTGTGTATCATGGTGCCAGCCCTGGGGTATGCCACAAGGTTGTCCTTCCCTCTCC
Organism: Apaloderma vittatum; assembly: GCF_000703405.1. Lineage (NCBI taxonomy): Eukaryota > Metazoa > Chordata > Aves > Trogoniformes > Trogonidae > Apaloderma > Apaloderma vittatum. The sequence continues at coordinate 12,714 of NW_009720412.1, forward strand.
CCTCATTCTGTCCCTTCTTGCCACACTTATGTTTGAGAAACTAAGGATCATGAGGGTTTGAGAAAGGTTTTTGTGAGGATGGAGCCAGGCTCTTTTCAGTAACATCCAGTGATAGGACAAGGGGCAGTGGGTGCAAGCTGGAACATAGAAGGTTCTGCAAAAATATTAGAAAAAACTTTTTCACTGTGAGGGTGACAGAGCACTGGAACAAGCTGCCCAGGGAGGTTGTGGAGTCTCCTTCTCCGGAGACATTCAAAACCTGCCTGGACGCGTTCCTGTGTGACCTACTGTAGGTGATCCTGCTCTGGCAGGGGGCTGGACTAGATGATCTTTCGGGGTCCCTTCCAACCCCTAACGTTCTGTGATTCTGTGAATTATTTGTTTGAAAATGTAGCACAGAGTAGTACAACCTTTTGTTGTAGTAATATACTCCTATCTGCACCCAGAAGTTGTGTGTGAACAGCCATCTCAAAAACATAATTTCACTACCTGAAAGGCACAAGGATTCATCTGAAGGGGTTCAAAAGAAGTGCAGCATCTTGTGCTTACAAATTTACTCCATGCTTTTACTGGACTCTTTTAAGGACAACAGAGATATTCATTTTTCCCCTGTGAGCTATATAAGTTACATACATTTTTTTCACTATGCATTCCAGAAAGCAATTTCTCAGAAAGCATGGTTCCAGCTTAATCTCCAGATTATCTGTTGTTTCTTTTTTCCCCCAAGATAAAGCGGCTGTATAATCAGCTAACCCTAATTCAGACAGAGCTGGGGACTATGTATAGGTGTGTGTGTAGGGATCTAGATTTGAGGAGTACTGCTTTAGGTTGCAGTGTTTCAGTTGTGTAGCCTGAGTGCATTAGTGATTTGGAGGTGAGCATGGCCACTGCTCGAGAGTTGTATCCTGAGCACTCTGGAAACACGCTGGGTTTGGAAAGCAGGGCAAAAGACACACTTCTGCAAATGCTAAAGCAATGAATTTTTTTTGCCGTTAAATGCAGTGACCAAGAGAAAAACATTTCTCTCCTGCATGAAGATACGCCAAGCAAAAAGCAGATGGGGTTGAGGGGTTGCCTGTGGTTGTCTGAGTCTTGGGTTGCCTCCATCCTGGCCCTGGCTGGAGGCAGAGTGACACGCTCTCTCTTACGTTTGCTGCCTTTGCTACCCTGAAGCTCCTGCCTCCGTCACAGTCCTACAGGGTGGCACGTGCGACATGCTCCAGCTGGGTTGTCCCTCTGCATTGTGCTGTGGGGGAGCTAAAGTCCCTCTCCTCATGACAATTGGCCACCGCTAAGCCTTAGTGACAGAAAGTGGCTCTGAGAGCCTGGCCCTCATATCTCCAAGTTCATTGGGTCCTTGTAGTACTAGCACTGGGTTGAGACAAACTATTTCTCTGCTGACATTAATGTACTTGACCCTATGGAGTGCAAGCTAGCCAAGCAGTTACAGGCCATTAATCTCCAATTGCTCTTGTCAGGTATTAAATACATTAATCCAGGGCCAAACAGTGCTTTAGTTGTCAGTGTATGCCATGATAAGACTTTTTTTAGCTCCTGGTTAGTGCCCAGTTGGTGTCTAGTTAGTACTGTTTGCAACCGTGGCAACAGATGCCCTCAGATTTTACCAGTTGCTGCGCCAAAGCTGGTGGAGCTCAGCATCGGTTCATCCACTAAAGGTCCTTTCAGAACCACCCCCTTTTCCTATGCGTGGATGGCTGGTTCAGTGGAAGTGGGCTGCTGCTCAGGTCCCTGCTCGTTTTTGGGTCTTCTGTGTAATGCATCACATAGCCCAAGAAACTCTTTGTGCTCTCAGCTAGCTAGGCTGCTTTTTCACCCTGTGACCTCTTTTGGGCACAGTTGGGGTGGAGGTGGGTCTCGTTATTTTAGTCTACATTCGCACTTTGATTTTATCGCCTCGTTTTGCGGAGGAAGAATGTTCCAGGCATCCCGTGGCAGAAATTCCCTTTATTCTTGGACATTGCCCAAGGGTTACTCATCACAACAATAATTGCTAAAAAATAATGATGCTGAGCACCAAGATTTATGGAGTGCTTTGATATGCCAGGCTGTGATGATTGAGTGTAGAGGGGCATCCTTTTGTAAGTTGAATTGCTATAAAAGGCTTCAGTACTGTTTTTCTTGCAAACTGCCGGTACCTGTAGTTGCAGTTCGAGCAAGTTTTGCAAGCTCAGTGCCACCATACACATACTCATCTGCAGCTGCTCTGAGGTGAAAACTGTTTATTTTTTAATACATTAAATTCTGCCTGCACCATTCTGTATGAAAGTCTTGTTTTGAGAGTCTAAGAAAAACAAGAAGGAAGAATGCTGAGATGTTTTAACACAGGAAAAAGCATTTTCTTCCTACACAGTGCCATTTCAGAGAGGGAACAGCTTCTCATCTGGCTCTGTTTTGGTCTGGGTCTCTCTCTTCTGAGATTTCAACATATGCTTATATTGGTTCCTCAGCTGGTGTGTAGCTCTTGATACAGTATATCTACTGACATAATGCACTTTCTGCATTTACACCTGATGTTTTTGCTCTGGGTCTTTAAACTTAGCAGATTCCTCAAACATCGTCCTTCGAAAAAGGTTATAATATGGGGGCTTTGAGAGTTTTTGGTTTTGTAAGAACAACGTTGACATAATAACCAATAGGAAAAGAAAAAAAAACTATAGGAAGTTGCAGTCATTCCTGATGTCTCTAGGATTTCTTACATCCCAAAAAACAATTGCCCTTCTTTGGCAGATGAGGACTGTGATGCTCCAGGTGGCTGGATATCACTTGGCAGTCTGTGTCACACCTGAAGCAAAATCCAAATGTGCTGAGTGTCTGTGAAATGTTGTCACTGGAAGGCTAGCCCTTCCTTCAGGAGACTGCCCGCAGCTGCAGGCAGGTCCACACTGTTGAGGCACACAGCACGCTCTGGCTTTGCAGCTCGTGCTGCTTCAGGTCTGAGGCAAAATGGGGATTTCCCGAAGTACGTAGCTGAAGCTGGAGCACAAATCCATTGAAAATCCATGCGTATCCAGGTAAGTGGCTGAGATCACTTGCCAACTGGCACTCTCCTCAGCAGAAATGACAAGGAGCACGTTTGGGAACTGTGTGGCTGTTATGGCTGGCCATAAGAGGCTTTGCTTTCAGATTTTATTTATTTGTGGGATTTTGTTTTAGCTAAAATAGCATTTGAGGAGATAGAGTAGCAACTTTAACCTCTGTTCAGGCCATCTGCAGAAAATATGTTAATTATCAGACACAGCAATAAAATCTTGCTCCTAATGAAGGATCTCAGTGACTTTTGAGGATCCTGAGATATCTGTGTTAGGTTGACCTGATCAACTCTGTTAGATACTCTGAAACAGACTGGCAGGGTGCAAGAACATGGTTCTGTAATTTTTGTTCTCTTGGTTGCTCCTGTTGTTCAGGTTTTGTTTTTTGTTTTCCCCCAAATCTAAGCATTATTATGTTTTCATCCTGTGTCCCACGCATGCATGCTTCTGCTAATGAAGGAAAGGAAATGGTCATGCTCAGATTTCAGTCTTCAAAAAACAAGAGCATCTTAATTTTGTTATATTTTTGGTCAGGCTACAAGGGAAAAAGTTGAACTTGTCTGAGGATAAATGGATACTATCATACAGAGTTTACTAAATGCAAAGTGATCTGTAAATAGGTTTGGTTTTTTTCCAATAAAAATCAAAAGCATCAGATAGGCTGAAGCTTATTTTTGATGTTGTGCTTGGGGTATTTTTTTTTTTCCTTCCAGTTCTTCAGTTTTGTGCTATAGAAGAGCTGGTCTTTGAAACTTTGTTGAATGTAAATAAGGGGTGCCTAAATTGTGTGGTTTGGGTGTAAGCCTTCAAGCTAGCTCAGCTGTTACTAGTACTAATCTTAAATAAGACCTTTAGACTGATGTAGGTGACTGCTTGCTGTAAATACCATGCAGTTTCTATTTTATGTGGTTTGATTTAGTGACAAAATTCTGCTCATTCATCTGCTCTACTGGGTGATTTCTTTGTGTGTTGTTTAAAGGGTCATCCATCGCAATCTTTTTGCAGGCCGATACGTTACCGCTTGGTGCTCAAGAGCTGCCCTAATGCCGCAGATGTTCTCACTGTTGGGGTGAGGCAATCATGGAGGATTCCCATCCCAAAGATGTGTCCTGTGCTGCTGCACCTTGAGGACTGCCGTCAAACAGGGTGATTTCCCCTGGCTGGGCCTGTAGGGGTGCCTTGGCTTTGGTTACAGTGCTGGGGACTGTGTAATCGGCAGTTGCAGTAATGAGAATGTGAGTTCTAGGTGTTTTGTCAAATGTGACAGTGAGTTGCCTACTGCTCGCCTTTTGTTTTGGCAATTCATTGTAAAGCCAGAGCTGTAATTTTTACTTTCCACAGGGATGTTCCTTTTTTTTTTTAATGACTCCCCTAGGCAAGCAAAGTAGAAATGGTTGGAGCCTAATCCTATCTGTGGCTCATATCTGTCATCATGTGGTAGCAGCTATCCTCTTTGAAACTATGGAAGATAGTTTCCAGTTAATTGTCTGGAAATTGGGGTTGGGGAAAGATTTTTTTTCTGTAGTTGTCTTCTTACTTTCACATGTACAGCTGCCTATTGTTTTGTAGTTACTGTTCATATTTGAAGATTTTGAGAAGAGGATTGATACTATGAATTGGTAAAGGATAGGATTAGATGAGGTAGAACTGACTTTGATTGCTACTTTGGTCTATGATGCTGTGCTCTTTTTAGATGAAAGCATATGTTTATTCCTAAAATAAATAATAGTTTGGTGCTCACCTGATTTTAGCTATTTACTTGGAGGAAAAAAGTTTCCTTAGAAATGAGAAGGCTATTCAAGAATCTGTGTTGGGCATTTTAATTATAGCATGTGATTAATCCTTTGAAGTTTTATTACCTATTATATACTTGATTCAAAAGTTGCCTTTTGCAATAGCTTAAGGTTTTTTATTTGCCTGAGAATATTAACATTTCTGTTTCAAGCTTTGAAAGAGCAAACTTTCTGAGCATGATTATGAACATCAGGTTAATGCATAATCCCCACTCAGAGGTTCTCCTAGATTTCCATGTGCTTGTTTAGAGGCTGTTCAAAGGTGCTTAGCTTTAATCGCCATTCTGTGAGCACACAGAAATGAGGACCCAAGAGTCTTATCAATTATTCTGCTCACAAATTCATTTTTAACTCATCTCAGAGCTGTTCTAGGTTGAATTTATATGGAAGTTACTGGGAGGTGTAAAGGTTTTCATCTAAATAGGAGGAAGGTTCTGCCATCTCCTTATTTAAACGCTGTCCTGGCTTGAACTAAAACAGAACCAATTATCTGTTCAGCAGAGTTACTTTTCAGCTCAGTCTCTTCTAAGAGGCTGCACTTTCTGAAGTTAACAGCATGTTTTTGCAGACACTGTCTGCTACTAGAAGTGATAATGCCTGATGTTTATAGTTACTACCAGGGATAGGTATGTAGAAAGGCTCTTGCTTATACTTGTTCCTGTAGAAACCAAGGTCACTGCTTGATCTTGTGTGCCACTCTGGGGGTGCTGTAAGTAAAAGGGTAGTAGGTAAGTAAAAAAGGTCACACTTGCAGGGAGGAGTGGGCAGGACAGCGTAACAAAAACTGACCAACAAAGTATTCCATTTCGACTACATCATACTCAGTATAAAGCTGAAGAATTACAAGAGTTAAGCTCTCTCCTTCAGTGCCTGGTGTCTGAGGAGGACTCTGTTCTTCTGCCCTTGATCCCGATCCATGTGTTCCCAAATCCAGCTCCTGAATCCAGTTCCCGCAGTCTAGTGCTGCAGTCTAGTCTGGGACTGCCCAAGTGGTTCCTGCCTGCTCTGCAGAGTTACTGGTGATTGCTGTCAGCGGGTTGGATTCAGTACTGGTTTTGTATATATTTGTATATAATTTGTATACATTTGTATGTCATGCATTATTTTTGTTATTTTCTTATTAGTACGAGTGTTGTTTCATTAAAGCAGTTTTAGTTTTCCAACGCGTAAGTCTCTCTGCCTTGTTCCCTTTCCCT
>NW_009720413.1:0-547 GCF_000703405.1 Apaloderma vittatum
AATCCCCTTAATTTAATGTTTGGATTATAACGATGAACGAAATTCATTTGTATCTTATTGAATAGTTTTTCTATGCAAGCTTTACTTCAGGTGTTAATTACCTCTCAGAACTCAGATCAGAGTCTCCCCTTAACAAATCAAAAAGAGGAGATAATTCTTCAGAAGTAATGCCCAAAGAAGGATGAATCCAATTAATTGTTCCAAATAATTTCTGCAAATCATTTAAATCACAAATATATGGATTCAAAGTTAATTTCTGTGAAGAAACTAATGCTTTGGTTAATTTCCACCCTAAATACTTTCATGGAGCTTCTATTTGAATTTTATCTGGTGCTATTTGTAAATCATACATTTGCAATGATGATATCAAAAAGGAGCAGACTTGTTGCAGGTAAATTTCATCCATGTGAGCTATCAATATATCATCCATATAGTAAAAGATCAACGCATGAGCGCGGTGCTGGCAACAAGGACTAACACCGAGGTCGCGGGTTCGATTCCCGCTCAGTCCCCATGTGTTGCCAGGTCTAGTCGAGAAGTGGCGTCC
>NW_009720414.1:0-1722 GCF_000703405.1 Apaloderma vittatum
AGGAGACCCAGCCCCAGCCTGTGGGGAGCCACTTGTCCTTCTGCTCACCCTTCTGCCCCGGGCTTGGGGCACACTGCACCCCCCTGGACAGACCAGACGCCTGCCCAAGCTGGGCACGGCAAACAATATTAATAATGCAAGGATTAGTGGCTATAGTGCCAAAACAGGCATTACTGAGTAATGTGCCGAAGCAGATACATGACAACATTACCGATTTCCAAGGCCTAGAAAAGAAAGGACGTTAATCGTACCCTCGTTTCTATTGCCTATCGCTGTAACAGCGACTGCAGGACGGTAACAGAGAGAGATTGCAACAAAAATGGGAATCATGGCAAATACAAATCACCTTACCCTGTTTCTTGCCTTTATCCTCTTGTAAACAAAATCGGGGAAGGTCTTTCTCGGAATGAAGCGCCCGGAGCCCTGGGTGACACACAGGCTCCCACCCTCAAGAACAACTCTTCCCTGACTGATGACCACAGTGGGAACGCCGTGGCACTCCGTGCCTTCAAAGATGTTGTACTCCACATTCTGGAAAGAACAAACCAAGATGTTCAACACAGTTAAGATTTAAGGAGAGGGAGTGACAGTCCAGCTGACTATACGCGCCCTCTCTTCTTGTACAAATCAGTTGTACTGCACTAGCCCTTCGTATTTCAGACAATAAAGGTTTTTGTAATGGGGTGAGCTAAAGCAAACTGGAATGGAGAAACGAAATCCTCCAAACGCTCAGCGCTGCCCAGAAGGCATGCAGCACTCCGGGAGCAAACTCAGCTTCTGCTACACACGAACAATTAATTCTCTCTTGGCCCCTCAGGAGCTCTACTGAAGTTCTCCGTTCAGGGACAGGAGCTCTTGTCATGTCTTCAAGTCACTTCAACTCTTCTACCAAAACAGATATGGGAAGTCAGCTTTGTTTTGTGGAAAATGCAAGCTCAGGACACTTGCTATGGCTAATAAACTATCCAAATTTTACAGTGAAAAAATGTGGCGTTATGAAAAATCACAAGTGAATTTCCTGGACCAAAAGAAAACCCATTTCTGTTTTCTTTTTAAGAAATTACGTTAATATTTCAATCACAATTTTCTTCAATAGAAAATATTTTTGGTGAAAAAAAAAACCCACATGGGTCAAATTGTTTCTACATTAACTTCAGTCGGGTGTGGTGCCAATACTCCTCACACCTCACCCCTTCCCTCTTCTTCAAGTGCAGCTTTTTGCGTTGGAAACGAGTTTGGTGACATCCCTGGCCTAGCAAACCACAGAGCCTGTGCAGGGACAGGTCTGGCTCTTCAGCAAGGCCGCTGATATATTAAACTATATTAATAGTTTCAACTATATTAATAAATATCGATAAGAAAAAATAAACTATACCAATACTTTATATTCATATATTATATTAATATTAAACTGTATTAGTACTAAACTATATGAATACATTAAACTGTATGAATAGTTTAATATATTCACAACAGTAATAGTTTAATACTTAAGTTCAGCACTTAGTCCACAGCAAATATATTGCTCTTCAAATTTCTGTACTGGACACAGACTCTCTCAGAGCAGTCACTGCTACGCGGTCACTGCGACCCTTTACAGTAACTAACGGGGATTTTCATTTGCTTGTCTTTTAAAAAGCAGGTGCAAGGCTCTTCATCCCCTTGCCCACATGAACAGCCCCTCCCTCGCTCAGGGATCTGATCTCTCTGGTCTGAAGAAAG
>NW_009720414.1:1745-1988 GCF_000703405.1 Apaloderma vittatum
TGCTTCTAAAAACAGCTCGAGAAAAATAATTTTTAAAATATTTTACCAAATTGTGGGTTTTTGCCGAGATGATTTTAGTAGCCTTGGGGTTCCACACCACCAAGTCGGCGTCGGCACCCACGGCGACGCGCCCCTTCCTGGGGTAGCAGTTGAAGATCTTGGCAGCGTTGGTGCTGGTCACGGCCACAAACCCGTTCTCGTCCATCTTCCCGGGGACCTGGCAAAGAGGAGGAAGAAGAGAGC
>NW_009720414.1:2083-2550 GCF_000703405.1 Apaloderma vittatum
TCCAACCCCCTGACCGTGGGGCGTGAGGGTCTGCGCCGCGACAGGGATGAAATTACGGGGGAAAAGGCGGGGGGGGCTGAGCCTTGTGGGGTTTATTTTCCCCAGACTGTGATACATAAGGTCTCCAAAAAGCAAGCCCTTGGCTGGGAAGCTCCAACCGCAGCTGTACAGGTGTCTCGGGCTCATTCAAGATGGTCTTGGATATTTTAGTGCAGAAAGACAGGGAGTAAACCTAAGCAGCGCTGTTCATCATCGTTATTTATTACCTTAAGGAAACCTTTTTTGACCTTTGAGCAAAGCCTACCCAAGGCTGAGCCTTCAGGGTGGGCTGGTCCCCGAGCTCCTGGACGTGCTCAGGCGGGGTGCAGGCAGGAGCCTCCCCGGGAAGCTCCGTGGGCGCTGCGCGGGGACACGGGGCTTGGTCCCACCTGCGCCCTGCAGCTCTCCCCAGGCACCAAGCTCCGCTC
>NW_009720414.1:2696-3128 GCF_000703405.1 Apaloderma vittatum
TCAGGAAAACACGCCGGAGAGACTTTCTCCTGCGACTGTGAGTGGGAGCGGGGTGGAGGGTCCCTGCACCGAAGCCTCTGAAGACACTTCGAAGGCGTTCAGAGCGTCACATTTTCTCTCATTAGCGAGCTCCTCTGAAGCTGCCGTCTGACAACGTCACACCTCCCAGCTCGTCTGAATTAACGAGGACGCTGACGTGCCCTAGCGCCAGCGCTTCCACCCACAGCTCCGCACGGCCCCGCGCCGCCGCAGAAACCTACCACGCACTTCTCCCAGACCATCGACATCCGCTCCTCGACGCCGTTGGTCCCCTCGGGGATGAGGGTGAAGTTGTCCTTCCCCACAGCCTTCTGCGCGGTGGTGAAGGTGCAGTGAGCGCTGCCCGCAACCTGCAGGTCCCCGCTGGGCGAAGCAGGGCACGGCGGGGCAGAG
>NW_009720414.1:3187-12110 GCF_000703405.1 Apaloderma vittatum
ACAGTGACACCCCACCATCCCCCAGCCCAGGCCGAGGACACGGCGCCTGGCACAGGCAGCCAGTGGGATTTAAACGCTGGAATCACCCAAGAGATGCGAACAGCAGCCTCATAAGCACCATTTCTATTCTCTCCTAAGCCGGCCGTTATTTTTGCCATCTAAACCAACATTTCAATCTCTGCACCTTCCCTTTGATTGTTTTAGGGAATGGTTCTCCAAGCAAGGTTGCTTTTAAAGCAAGGATATGGTTAAATAAAGTAAGACCCTGGATGAACTCATATGTTATTCACTGTCATCTTCTAAGGGTGAAGGACCGGGACACGTGCCGGCAGGCAGGGCAAGAACAGAAGTGAGCACGTGTAGCTCGGTGAGCCCGCCAGCATCCCACCAGACTTCTGCTGAAGCTGTGCCAGACTGAACTACGCTTGCACTTTATTGACTCTTCTTGGAAAACAGGAAATGTATTGAGGTATCTTTATATTCTCTTTAAGATACACTAACAAGAAACTAGGGTTATAGGGTTATAGGTTGGACTTGATGACCCCAGGGGTCTTTTCCAACCTGAATGTCTCTGTGATTCTATGAAAGACTTAGCAACTGTTTATCCTTCTAGGAAAAAAAAAAAAAAAGCATTTCAGAGAATTCTAAGAAATGCTTATTTCTTCTTTAAAAGAAACAACCAACACAAATCGTTTCCAATTACCTGGACCCATAAACATCTCTCACCCTATTTGAAGAATTCTTCATGCACTCGTTCCTGAGCTGACTTTTCCAACTCTACCCACACCGCAGTTAACGATTAATGCCGAGAGCTTTTCCGCCTGGAGCCGCTCCGTTATGAAGGGGGTGTTGCCCGGGCGAGCTGCACGCAAACCGTCTGCTGTGAACGAACCGTGTCGCCTCCCGCCAGGCAGCAGTGACACATTTGGTGTGCGTTTGCCGTGAGATGTGAAACCCGGGCCCCTGGCAAAGCCGGGGCTGCGAGGAGCAGCTCATGGAGGGGTTTGTGCTTCCCTCCCGCCGTGGCTCTGGGGTTTCCCCCGTGGCTTGGCCACCAAACTCAGCACGTTGGCACAGCTCCGCACGGTGATGAGCCCTATAAGCCTGCATTTCACACATTTAAAAATCTTGCAGATGCCTGGCACTGCTTTTGATAAAAGTCGTCTTTTTGCTTTGATGCTGAAGCAGCGCAGGTTTTGCTGCTGTCCCGCCTGCGCTGGGGGGTCCCGGCCCCCCCAGGGACACTGCACCTGCCCCACTCTGGCTCTGCAGGAGGAACTGGGCAATACGAGCCTGATTCTTACACAGAAAACCTGGTAACTATTACCCGGCTTCATCGAAGTGCAATTTAGACTCCTTTTAAAAGAGCCACCTGGCTCCTTGCTCAGACATCACCCATAGATCTATTCTTTTGATATGGAAAATATGCAACAACTGCCAAGATTATTTTTTCCTGCTCTGATTATAACGTCAAGGGGAAGGCTAGATTGCGCGGCAGCCTTTGCTGTGCCGCTGCACCCCGCAGTGCCCAGCCATGGGAGAAGAGGGGGAATGTCCCCAGGGAGGTCAGGGGCTGCCACCCCCCCGCCCCACTCCCCAGCGCTGCTGCTGTTGCAAAGGGCACTCGGAGCGGTGCCGGCGGGATGCAAACACGGCGGATGCTCTCGGGCATCTGCACCGACGCAGAACTCACCAGGACAAGAGGGAGGTGAGATGATCCGGTGTGGTGGGGTCCGGGCTGACAGGGGGAGACGTGACAAAGGCAGCAGCTTTGGCCCAGTTTTTACTCCAGTAGTGCGAGCCGTCGGTGCCCAGGCTGGCGGTGATGGGCTCCCCGTACACCACCGTGCCTGCGGAACCGTCGGTTACCGAGAGCCAGCGTGCTGCGGATCCTCGCGCCGCGTGGACAAACACCGCAGCCAACAAGACAGCTTCACTTATCTTCAGTGTTCCCCGAATTTCAGCTTTTTAAATTAATGCTAATCCCTCAGATTATCTCACGCGTCTGGGAAACGCTGACGGAACAACTCCTGAACCCATCTGTTTTCTCCTGAGGCCAAACTTACGTTCATACCTACAAACCATTGCGCCTTCCTCTAAATCAGAGCAGTGTCTGGCCGTCGCCTGCCTGGGGACCCCTGGCAGAGCCCCCTGCCCTGCTCACCCAGGACTACTTCCAGCTCTTCCCATGATACCTCCAGTGCAAAACTGAAGCTTGCTCCAGTTCTGGTTTTTATTTAGTTCATGACAAATGAGTGCAAGGGAATTATTTTCTTTTTATCAGCTGCATCTACTGAGATGCAGTTGTCAAATTTTCAAGCACATCTCCTCAAATCTTCCTAGCTCAGAGCAATTAGCTCTGGCACAGTCTGTGAAGAAAAGCCAATGCTGTTTTAGCACCCTTAAAATGTGAGAGAACTTGGTGATAACGAGTTCTTTAACTCTGCAGCTAGAATGATACTCCTGAACATGTTTAAATAGGCTCAATTAACACACAAATATGAAATAGTGCCCTACCTTTCCTCTTGGCTTGGGCCAAGACATCTGCCGCGCCTCTGCTCATTATTTTGGTGACGTACAAGGGGCAGTTGGCTTGCTTCGCGATGGTAATCGCGCGGTACACCGCCTCCGCCTCCACCTGCGGACACCAGGACTCAGGCAGAAATGATCTCAGGGAACCCGAGGCTGTTCCCACCCCGGGGAGTTGTGCCGAGGGGCTGCAGACCTCACCTCCTCAGGGCGGCTGAGGACGTGCCCCTCCGGCCCCGTAATCCCGAGTTCCAGCAGCCTCTTCTGCTCCTGCGTGGAGGAAGACAAATGGAAGAATGGTCAGTGACATGACCAGCCTGCCCGAGGCTGTGGGACACAAAACTCCTTACGAAGAAGCACCCGAACTGGGTGGAGATGCACGAACAGGACCAGGCGACGCCATCTCCACCTGCGACACTCCACAAACTGCTGCGGCCGCTTCCCAGGAGCCCCATCTCCTGCCGTGGGCAGCAGCTGTGTCCCCACAGCACCTCTGCACCTTCCCACCCTTCAGACTCTGGAGGATGTGGGATTTTCAGCCCGTCACCACTTACATAAAGACATGCTCCTGAAGATATTGAACTGCCTGGGATCAAACTGTGTTTCAGAGCCAGCTGAAGAAAAGGTTTCTGAGATAAAATCCCAGGGCGGTGGGAATTAGCCTTTATCCTGGTTGTTGAAATAAGCCCATTTGAAGGATTAGATCCTGCTTTCATTTTAAACTCTACTCCCACACCAGATTGAACACTTGTGTGACCATAGGCGAGAAGGAACTGCAAGTCTAATTCTACCTTGCATCATTGCATTGCAGCACGTATCTATGATTTTCTTTTCTAAACGTGAAAAGGAAAAAATAACAATGAGCCAAGACTGCAACACCAGGGAAGCTCCTGAGTGCCGTTTGTGGAGATGAGCGCTGCCAAGTGCAATGCACATTGTGATGCAAACCTCCTCATTCCCTCAAGTACTCAAGACTTCCGAACAAGACGATAATGAGACAAAGCACCACTTAAGGCAGCCAGTCTTCCAGACGCCTCAAAATGTTGGGAACCTCTGCTAAAGTCAGCACTTTGCCTTAAACACAGGCACCTCCAGCCAACCTGTCCTGGACGCGAGCATAACCACCGTACCTCATCGATGATGTCTCCGTTCTCAGCGTGCACTTGCGCGATGGCCCCCAGGTCACGGATAATGCAGAATATTTCGTACATCTGCCAAGAGACAGAGGGTTGCCCAACGTCCCACATGGCAGAGCTGGTGCTCAGACCTCCGCTGGGGCCAGCTGAGCGCGTTACCTGGGCATCGCTGCACTGCAGCTTGTCCTTGTAGGCCATGAAAACCAGGAAGGAGTTCACACCTTGAGAAAAGGAAAGGACATATGTGCTAATAAGCAGGAAGGCTGTGCCACAGAGGGTCAGAGCAACAGCAACATGAGGCTAAGGGCTGCGGTGGGGAATGTCCCCACAAGAGCTGAACCTCAAAGGCTGGGAGCCATGAGAGACAGCACCCCCCCACCTCTGGATGGACCTGAACCTCACCAAGAACACCCCACAGCCCCTTCCTGATTTTGGGTGCTCTCCACAACTTGCTCCAAAACGCACAGAATCAAAAGCTGAGTTTTCCCTTCAGAGTGGTTTTGACCTCTGGTTTATCCCCAACCTCTTTCTGATAACTTTCTTGGCATCTGTGCAGCCCTGCTAAGGCTAACTGACAGCAGAAGATGTATCTGTGCTAGTAGAGCACTGTTATTGAGCGTGCTCCTATTCAGCCAGAGAAACAGAGGGGTAGCACTTCGCACACAGCACTGCACGCAGCCCTGATTTATGTCATTTCTATTTAACAAAAAGGATCATTCATGAAACGCTGAGTCAAAGTCCAGGCACCGCTACTGTATTTTATATGGACAGAGGCAACAGCTAATCCCAAACTACGATCAAATTGCAAACAAACTGTACTTCATATGAAAAATACCCGGTCTAAGCTTAGAATAGCTGCATTACTTCAGCCACTCGCATTTTAATAGGAAATTCACTGCAAATTCCTATGTTAATTGACCAATTAAGCCTTTGCTTGCAAGACTGCAAATTACACTGAAGTCATTTAGCTCTACATTAGCATATGTGAAAGCAAAATGTAGTCCCAAAACATGTTAATAAATATTAATGAAATGCATGAATTCCTGCCCCATGGCCGCTCTCCAGCAAGCCTCATCCAGCGGATACTTCACACCTGGAATCCTGTGTCCACTTCGGGGCTCCCCAGTTCAGGAGAGACAGGGACCTACTGGAGAGAGTCCAAGGGAGAGCTACGAGGGGGATCAAGGGACTGAACATCTCTGCTGGGAAGAGAGACTGAGAGACCTGGGGCTGTTCAGCCTGGAAAGGAGACGGCTGAGAGGGGACCTTATGAACGTAGAGAAATATCTGAGGAAGGGGACAATCTCTTCTCAGCTGTGCCCAGCAACAGAACGAGGAATGATGGGTGTAAGGTAGAACATGGGAAGTTCCACCTCAACATGAGGAGAAATTTCTTCCCTGTGAGGGTGCCGGAGCCCTGGCCCAGGCTGCCCAGAGAGGGTGTGGAGTCTCCTTGGGTCACGCTCCCTTCATCATCCTCGGGGCCCTCCCCTGGAGGCCAACGGCGGGAGGATGATGAAGGGACTTGAACATCTCTGCTCAACAGGAGGAGGAGGGAGTCTCCTGCTCTGGAGACTTTCCAACCCACCTGGACGGTTCCTGTGGGGCTGCCCTGGGTGACCCTGCTCGGGCAGGGGGTGGCACTGGGTGATCTCCAGAGCTCCCTTCCAATCCCAACATTCTGTGATTCTGTGTAGGAATTACGGGCAGGAACGAAATCTCTATGGAAAGCCTAAAGCTTAGTTTTACTCCGTAATCCCCGTTTTGTTTCGCTCCAACACTTTTCTGTGTCTTGGGCAGCCTGAACGCCGGTGCCCGGCATTGCTCCCTTGGTGCCTACCCTTGTCCTTCACCAGAGCCTCCAGCTCCTCCTTCAGGCTCTCGTGCCAGCGCGGGATGTCCACGTGCAGCGAGTAGTCACAGCAGGCTTGGCCGTCGGCGGCGCCGCGCCACTGCTCGTAGGCGGCCAGGAGACTGGTTCCAGTGTCCGCGCAGACGTGGTCAACTGGGGAGACACTGCACAGCGTTAGCGCGCGCCATGGATGGGGCGAGGGAGGGACAGGGGGAGTGCAGTGGCCGTCACCGCTCCTGCACAGGGCTCTGCTGCTGTGAAACGAGACGCTTCAATACTGATTTGGAGGGCATTAAGAAGAGTGTGGCCAGTAGGTCAAGGCAGGTCATCTCCCCTCCCTGTCCTGCGCTGGTGAGGCCTCCCCTGGAATAGTGTGTCCAGTTCTGGGCTCCCCAGTTCAAGAGAGAGACAGGGAACTGCGGGAGAGAGTCCAGTGGAGGGCAACCAAGATGACCAGGGGACTGGAGCATCTCTCTTAGAAGGCTGAGAGAGCCTCTTGGACTGTTTAGCCTGGAGAAGGCTGAGAGGAGACCTTATCAATGTCTATAAATATCTAAAGGGTAGGTGCAGGGAGGATAGAGCTGGACTCTTTTCAGCAGTGCCCAGTGACAGGACAAGAGGCCGTGGGCACAAACTGGAACACGGAGAGTTTCACTTATACAAGGAAAAACTTCTGTGCGGGTGCCGGAGTCCTGGCCCAGGCTGCTCAGAGACGGTGTGGAGTCTCCTGCTCTGGAGACTTTCAAACCCCACCTGCCTTGTGTGACCCTGCTTTAGCGGGGAAGGGGTTGGATGAGTTGATCTCTAGAGGGACCAGTGCAGAGCTAGGCCAGCACTTGTCAAGACTGGTCCTTCAGTCCCACACCACGGTGGGCATTGGGACCAGGACAAGAACAAAAGAGAAATCAAAACTGTTGAACACAAAACCAGAACCCATGCTCACAGAGCCAAAAAATTGAGAAAAAACAACTTGCAGAGCTATGAAAAACCTATCAAAAGGCGTTTGAAACTTTCTTCTATTTTACTTCCTTAGGAGGTGAAGCAGGAGCAGCTCTATATTTTTCGTATATGTGTATAGCAAAAGAAGGAGGTTCTGGAATGTACATAATGCATTTTCATTAGCTTTGCAATGCTTTGTTTTCCACAGCAAAAATTAACATTTCTCTGCTTTGAGAGCAAATAATCTCTGCAACAATAAAAGACCCAATATGTTTTGCTAAATGACGTTCTGCAGAGAAGGACTTGGGGGTGCTGGTTGATGAGATACTCAGTGTGAGCCAGCACTGTGTGCTCACAGCCCAAAAAGCCCATCGCACCCTGGGCTGCATCAAAAGCAGCCGTGGCCAGCAGGGTGAGCAAGGGGATTTTCCCCGCTCTGCTCTCTCTGGTGAGACCCCACTCAGAGCTCTGTCTCCAGCTCTGGGGCCCAAAAATATGGACCTGTTGGAGCGGATCCAGAGGAGGCCACAGAGATGCTAAGGGGCTGGAGCAGCTCCCTGTGAGGACAGGCTGAGGGAGCTGGGGCTGTTCAGCCTGGAGAGGAGAAGGCTCCTAAAGGGGAGACCTTAGAGCGACTTCCCAGTGCCTGAAGGGGCTGCATGGAAGAAAGGGTGGGACTTTTTACAAGGGTGGGCAGTGACAGGACAAGGGACAACAGCTTTAAACTGGACAGGGCAGATTTAGATTAGACATTAGGAAGAAATTATCTAGAATCAGAGCGGTGAGACCCTGGCCCAGGTTGCCCAGAGCAGCTGTGGCAGATCCTCCCTGGCAGAGCCCAAGGCCAGGTTGGACGGGGCTTGGAGCCACCTGGGCGGGTGGGAGGGAGGTGGAGCGAGATGAATTTTAACTGCCTTTCCAAACCCAAACCGCTCCAGGATTCTGTGATACGTAGAAGTCTGTCTGAATGCTACTCCATCTTACTGATCATCGTGGTGCCTCCTGCCAGGGCTGCCTTTGTGCCTTGGTAGAAGTCATCGGCCGAGGTCATCCCCATGACAGGCATCTGCAGTCTGGTGTGGACATCTATCCCTCCTGGCATGACGAGCTGGTTGTAGGCATCGATGATCCTTACATCACTGGGAACAATCAGGTTTTCTCCAATTTGTCTGAAGACGATATCAAGATCTCCTGTTAACTGGGAAGAACCTTCAAGTGAAGATGCAAACCCAACTCCCAAGTCCTGCTGGTGGCTCACAGGCCTGTCCTGCCCAGGCCCCCTCCTCACCCCTGGGGCCTGTACCCCCCCCAGCACTCGTCAGCAGCATTGGGACACACAGGTCACCCCCTAGGGACCCCACTGAGGAAAGAGGTCTCCAGGTCAGACTCCGTAGGTTGCTCCTGACGTGCTCCTTTGCAGCACTGAGTTCGGCTCCTCACCCATCTCCTGCACAACCTACAGTGGAGCACGACCCGTCAGCACCTCAGACGTCCTTCTGGCTGCAAGAGTGCACCCATGTAGTTCTTCTCTGACACTACCCTAAAAAGCTCTTCTTGTTTTTCAAAAAGGGAACATATTTCCAACAGAAAAATGAATCTTGTTCAAATCCCATGGCACTGTATCATACGTAAAAAAATTACATTAGCAAATATAAATTTTTAACTTACTTTATTAGGCCGTCTTCCACATAAACATCTGCATAAAATGACTGATCATCGTTGACAATTTTTCCTCCTTTGATTAGAAGTTGCTCACTCTAAAGGAAAAAATTGACGCTTTTTAAAAGATTACTTTATTTAAATGCCACATTACTCATTCCGAGTTTTCTTTAAGTCTCGGACTTAAACTTTTTGCCCTTCTATCACATAGGTTTAGTGACCATCCAAACCAGCCTCCTCCACCTGCTGCAGTTACAGAGACACTTAATTGCATCTCATTAGCCTGGTAATTTATCGACATTTGTTAGTTTTCACAGTCTTGTCAGACGCAGATAATGCCTCAAGGACTTTCTTCACTTCAAAGCAAGACACGAGTTGTCGGATTTGCAGCGTCTAACCAGCAAAATCAGACAGCAGCTGCATTTATGTAAACGTGGAACTGCAGCCTCATTCTAGAGGATTCTTTTCCTGATGTCTGGTGTCGTTAGAAAAATTATTCCCAAGGCTGAAATGGGCAACACAAAGAGGACGTTGGCCTTAGCACAAGAACAACAGAAGGATGCAGGAGCACGTGGAGCTGACTTATAACACAGCAACGTGTGCTGAGCGGAACAGCCTGGAAACATTCCGGGGTTTTCTTTTAAAGAGCATCGCCGGCGTGAAAAAAACTACTGAAGCATTGCATTGTGTTTTTAAAAGTACCGAGGCTTTTACTGCACCTTCATTGTTCTCCCTGGTGCCTGAGTGCCGGCTGCCCCCCGGGAGAGCCCGACGGCCCCGCCCCCTGCAGGGCCCTTCCTCACCCCGT
>NW_009720415.1:0-1369 GCF_000703405.1 Apaloderma vittatum
ACATTCTGTGATTCTGTGATTCTGTGAATGCCTGACAACTCTCTTAGTAAAGAACTTCTTCATACTATCCAACTTGAACCTGACGAAACTTAATGCCATTTCCTGTCACTCACCACTAGGGAGAACAGACCAGCTCCTGCTCCTCTACAGCCTCCCGTCAGGTAGTTGTAGAGAGCAATGTGATCTCCCCTCAATCTCCTCTTCTTTAGGCTAAACAGCCCCATAAGACTTATGTTCTAAGCCCTTTACCAGCTTG
Source organism: Apaloderma vittatum (assembly GCF_000703405.1). Lineage (NCBI taxonomy): Eukaryota > Metazoa > Chordata > Aves > Trogoniformes > Trogonidae > Apaloderma > Apaloderma vittatum. The sequence goes on from NW_009720415.1 coordinate 257, forward strand.
GTAGCCCCCCTCTGTACCTGCTCCAGCACCTCAGTGTCCCTCTTGTAGTGAGGGGCCCAAAACTGGACACAGTACTTGAGGTGTGGCCTCACCAAAGCAGAGTCCAGGAGCATGATCAACTCCCTGCTCCTGCTGACTACACTGTTCCTGACACAGGCCAGGATGTCGTTGACCTTCTTGGCCACCTGGGCACACTGCTGGCTCATGTTCAGCCGGCTGTCCATCAACACCCCCAGGTCCCTCTCTGCCTGGCAGCTCTCCAGCCACTCCTCCCCAAGCCTGTAGTGCTGCTGGGGGTTGTCGTGGCCCATGTGCAGGACCTGGCATTTGAATTTCACGGAATTGGCCTTGGCCCAGTGATCCAGCCTATCTGGATCTCTCTGGAGAGCCTCTCTGCCCTCAAGCTGATCAACGCTTCCACCCAGCTTGATGTCATTAGCAAACTTACTGAGGGGGCACTCTATCCCCTCGTCCAAATCATGGATAAAGATGTTAAACAGGAGCGGCCCCAGTACTGAGCCCTGGGGGACACCACTTGTGACCGGCCACCAAATGGATTTAACTCCGCTGACCACAACTCTTTGGACTTGGCCATTCAGCCAGTTTTTCACCCAGCCAAGCATATGTGTGTCCAAGCTAAGAGCAGTCAGTTTCTCCAGGAGAATGCTGTGGGTGACAGGGGCAAATGCCTTACTAAAGTCAAGGTAGACAACATCCACAGCCTTTCCTTCATCAAACAAGTGGGTCACCCAGTCATAGAGGGACATCAGGTTTGTTAGGCAGGACCTGCCCTTCATAAACCCATGCTGGGTCTGGTCACTTGGCCTTCATGTGCTGCATAATGGAGCTCAGGATCTGCTCCATCAGCTTCCCTGGCACTGAAGTCAGACTGAGAGGCCTGGAATTTCCCAGATCATACCTTCATCCCTACTTAGAGATGGGTGTTATATTGACTGACTTCCAATCAGGTGCAACCTCCTCAGTCAGTCAGGACAAGAAGGTTATTAGGAGCAGTGAGCATGGCTTTTCTAAGGGGAAGTCACGCTTGACCAGCCTGATAGCCTTTTAGGAAGACATATCCAGGTGGCAGTGGATGTGGTCTATCTGGATATC
>NW_009720416.1:0-5415 GCF_000703405.1 Apaloderma vittatum
TGGGAGGGGAAGCTTCGCCTTTGGAAGTGTTTGCCGCCCGCTGTTCGGCAGCAAGGGGGGGAAGAGAGACAGGAGAAAGCAAAAAAGCGTCGTCTTCGCACGTTCAGGGGTGTCAGGGCAGATGCCAGTTTGTCGTGTTGTGGCTTCCCGGCCTTTTCTGTGGGCCCGAGGCCCTCTTGCTCTGGGCTGTTCCCTTACCGATCAGCGTGACCGTTGCTCTCACGCGGTTGTCAAACGTTTCAGTAAAAGCCGTTGATAGGGACAGAGGCTTTCTTGTAATACCCTGTTGCCTCTGCAAATTTAATGTTTTTATAGTTGGAACAGGAAGGGCTAAGCTCATCTGGCTGTTCTCTGATTAGTACTTAGTTCGTTTCTCGTGTTCTTCGAGGAGGCTGATCTTAGGCAGCTGGGCCAGGGCATTGTTGTAGGTCCCTTCCAGCTGAAGTTGTCTCGTCTCTTCTGTTTGTGCCTTCTGCCCCTGGTTTGCCCCTGGGAAGTTCTCTTGTTTACAGCTTCGGAAGCTTTTTCATGACCTACTGTAAGGAATTTTTAAGAAGACACTGCTGTCTTATCTTGTGTGCTGCCTTCTCCTTTGATCTGTCTGTGGTTCAGCACTTCCTTCAGTTTTTTTCTTCCTAATGCCATCAAAGTAATTTTTCAGCCTTTGTTTTACACCAGCTGGACTCACCTAGGAACCCTTTAAACCTTTGCTTGTCATCCTGTCTTTATCATTTTGAAGTGGGTTGTGGTCTTAACATGCTTGAAACTATCTGTTATTTTTTTTTTGTGGGAGGAAATACTGCCCCCTTCCCTATTAGCCTCCTTCACTAGTGATTTATCTTGTCATTGTGTTCTCATTGACTTTCCTCACCTGCTTGTTGCCCTGCTCCTTCCTCAGTAAGCATCTAAATACCCTTTCTTCTTGTCTGCCTCGCGGTCAGCTGAGGTGGTCCAACCCTTTGGTTCTGCCAAAAGAGGAAGGTTCTGCTCCCTCTTCACTTCCACTTCACTGCACCGTTTTACTCTCTTATTTGTGCTCTCTCCAGTTTTTGATTAAATGAGTTTAATGGTATCACAGAGGGATATGAGAAGCTTGTGAACTGGTGTGAAATTTTTGTTCTATAACTAGGAGGAATGAACTGAAAAGAGAGAACCTTTCCCCTCCCAACAGCAGTTGGTTGTCTTATAGACTTTAATGCACAGCTCTGTAGTTTTTCTGACAGTTTTCGTGACAGCTTTTGGCTGTTTCTTAGAAGTACAATGAACTCCTACTTGATAATACTTTGATTTTTGCTCCTAATATGCTTTTTCACTGTCAACTGCTCGAGTGTAACTTTGGTACCGTTAACAATTCACCCAGAACAAAAACTTTCCCATTATTTGCTTTGCATTCTAAGATCTAACTTACCTAATTGCTTTTCTTTCATTTGTGATCGCAACTTATCATCTTCTTATTCTCTTCACAAGTATCAAGTTAGGTATTTAAATTGCTGCATGCAATTGTCAAAAGCTCAAGAATTTTCTGACTTGTCACATTCACCTGCGGTCTCTTAGAGTGTGAATTGTTAGATAATAGCTTTCTATGCTTTTATACAGTGTCTAACATGAGAGAAACATTATTTCCTCTATTAATATTGTGCTTAATTATCTCCTCATATCTTTTGATTTATTTATTAATTTATTTTTGAAGAATGTGTCTCTGCCTTTTTCCTCCTTCGTATTGGTAGCTGTGGAATTATGTTATGTAAGTATTACTTGCTAATCATACTTCTTTTATCTATGACCCGTAGATAGGGGGCTTATAAAGTATCTTACCTTTATCTTTTTGCTATCAGTTACTTTAAAGTCTGAAGTCCTTCTCAAACAAGTTTTACCAGCTGTTACCAATTATTCCTATTTCACTTCTTCTTTCAAGGTGAATATGTTTGATCTTTCTTGGCTAGTGTTCCAGGTATTCCTTGTCTGTAAATCATGTTGCTCTGTTACCTTTCCCACTGCTGGGATCCAGTTATTTCTGATACCCAGTGGAATCATCCACAGTAATTCCTGCATTTTTGTCTTTAAAAGTTTCCTGTCTCCACAGGTGGATGGAGTGGTCTGGTGTTTTCCACGTGCTCTGAGAAGAAATACTATCTTTGTTCTCTGCTTTCTAACTTTTTCTCTTTGCCTTGGTCAGACTTAGCTTTATAAACAATATTTAGTGTCTTCTAGTGTCTTCTTTAGTGTCTGAAGATGAGTAATCACAGTTTTGACCACATTTCTTAATTTGTATTTATTTCATTTAGGTAATCTACAAAATAGCTGTGATGCTATGTTTGTCCCTTCAGTTGTGTTTTGAAACTTAACTAAATTTTGTAAAGTGCTATGAGAGCCATTGAAATGCAAAGCATTAGCGGCTTATTCTACTTCACCTGTCTTGTCCATGTGGCTTTCTGCAACTCCAGATTGTGGCTTTAGGCATTCAACACTGCCTTTTCCATACCTTAGAGCTGCTTGTAGCACCTTTCACCTGCATTGTGTCAGTGTGTAACCGGATTCAGTGTGAAGAACTCTTCAGAAAAATCAAATACACTTCTAGTATGAAAGAACCAGCAGATGCTTTTATAAAATTTACTTATCCCTAGAAGACATGTATGTTGTGGATATTCAATTGTTTACTTTGCTTCCATTACTGTACCTCCTGCAAAAACTGTAAGTTTTAATTCTGTAGATTAAAAGAGTGAAACAAAAAATAACAGTGCAAAGGATTCTGGCAGGCCACAATCTGAGGGATTCTGAGAACTTAGGAGTATAGAAATGGGTTGTCTTGACTGGATCTTCTGTAAGGTCGTAGCCTTCCGTGTCTGCTACACTTGAATATTTAAAATATTCTTCTATCTGTGGTACTGTGGCAAGTTTAAATATTTTGTGGATCTTGGCTCTTACCTTTCCATTTGTTTCATCTACAATCAGTAGCTTTGTATTTTGCAGGTTGCTGGGTACAAATCTTAAGTGCTTAATCTCTTTTGCAGGTGCTGTTCTTTGGATTTGGGTGGCTATTCTTCATGCGTAAACTCTTCAAGGATTATGAGGTGAGAAGGGACATTTCATTACAAGTCTCTATCTTAAAAATTACTCCTAATATAGAGATATTTTTAAAACTGCACTTGGGTTTTTTTCTCTCTTTAAACTCTCTTACCTTATTTTTAATTATCTCCAGAGTTGCTTTCTTTTTAATTTTCTCTTGTTTTTCTGTCTGAACAACTCCTAGATACCTGAGGAAGTGGGTTCTTTTGGGGCCAGTGAAAATTTCCACATTGACTACTGTTAAAAGAAATAAAAATACAGTGGAGGAGGTGCAGGGATGATAGGAAACTGTTTTGCCTTTTGCTTAAGTGAGCCTGCTATATATAATTGTAAATTTTTTGAGGCAAAATCGAATTCAGTAGTTAACTTTAAGTTCAGTGAGGCATGTTCATTGTTGCTGAATTGTTATGAGGATCAGATGGGGTAAAACTGCCATGTTCTCTTATCCCTAGAGTGGTATGAGACAATACAGTCTAGGACAGAAAGGGCTTAAGTGCAGGCCAAATTCAGACCCCAAAAGCTTTTCTGGTGTGGATCTTATTTTTAAATCTAAGGCTAAGATCAATGAGCTGTGTTAGCAAGGGTCTGCCATTAGTCAAGCTGACAGAGATCACTGTGTGCTTGACATCTCTTCTGTGTAAGGCATCTCTGTTAAATGTGCCAATAGCTGCAATCAATGTAGTATTGAGCAACTTCAGAGTTTGCTGTCTGGTTTCTAATAGGCTATTGGCTTCTTCCTGTAGATAAAGGGCTAGGGGCCCTGCAGCAAGAGACTCATTTGTGTGTCCTCATACCTCATGATTTGGTTTTGTGACCTGAGGGATTTTGGGATACCATTCTAGGACTGGAAATGCCTGACATCTCTGGCTTGTTTTCTCCATTGCAGGTACGACAGTATGTGGTCCAGGTAATCTTCTCTGTGACATTTGCATTCTCTTGTACCATGTTTGAACTCATCATCTTTGAGATTTTGGGAGTTCTGAACAGCAGGTGAGTCTGGGAGCTCACTAAAGTGCTAGTCTGTCTTGTGTTCTGTAGCATCGTCAGTCCAGCTTCTAAATTAATGGATTAGTCTTGCATTGGGGAAAATGTGTGAGAAAACTTTCAAGAACTCCATGAAGATGTTTGGGCAGTGGCATTTGTTTGTTTGACACAACATGAGACTAGAAGTCACAAGTTTGTGATTTTCCATGCAGTTGCTGTTAATGTGGTCTAGATCCTTAAGCCAAGGCTTTAGTCTTTGACTTGCTTCTTTTAACTTCACAAACGGAGATACTTCTTTTGTGGGAGTGCTGTAAAGCTTCAGATCATGCTGAGGGGCACTTCTCAGATGTTAAGGACTACAGAAACTCTATGAACTAGATTTTCTGTGGTGATCAGAGCAGTGGATAAAAAGTGAAGCTAATTGTGGAGTGGAAACTTCTGTGATAATATGGTGTTTGTGAGTCAAAGACACATTCTCTCTTGACATAGGGTGGGGACTTATACATAAAAGACATGTTAAAAACTATCTACTTCAGAAGTCAGAAGGAAAAAGAAGATGAGGTAGTAACATGTAGGGGCTAGCTGGGTTTCCTGTTTATTTTCTCTCATCATACTAGTGTAAGAGAGCAATTAAAGGAGTTGAAAGGCAAGAAGTGTAAAACTGGTAAAAGATAATGTTAGTTCTGACTGTACATTATTAATCTGTAGAGCTTGCAGCCAGAGAGGTCATTGAGGAGAATACTTTTATAAGCTTTAATAAAGGACTGGACCTCAATATCGATGAAAATGTTTGCCTCTGAATTAGCTAGGAAAAAGTGACAAGGATCCTCATAATTTCTCCTTCCCCAAGGCATAAAGAGAGTGTGAGTTAACACTGGGAACGGGACATACTTTTTTTCATTCAAGCTGAGTGAAAAGTCAGTTCAGCCAAGATGAATCTCATGTGCGTTTGCCTAATCTCCTTGCTAGAAAAAGTGTGCGAACCTTTTGGAATTTCATGGTGTTCTGCATTAATTTGTCATAAAATGTGATCTAACCATCATCTAAGTCAAGAATATTGACAAATACAATGTGTCTAAAAAAATAACAAAAAACGATTCTGATCTTTTGTGTCTTTATTGAACACACTCATCCAACATTACAAATGCTAGAGATAACTGGAGTCAGGTTAACCTGGAGTCTTGTTAAGAAATGAGTTTGGAGGTGTGGACTAGAGCTACGTTGACTGATAAAAACCACTCAAACTTTTTGAATTTGCCGCACACAAAGATGTATGCTTATGTGAGCCATGCCTTGCCAGAAAGAACTGTCAGAGGATCTATGATCAAGAGTTGTTGATTTACTTAAAGCTGGAAAGGCTTACAG
>NW_009720417.1:0-624 GCF_000703405.1 Apaloderma vittatum
GCCTGCTCGCCCAGAGCCTGACGCTGCCTCCAGCCCCGGCCTTCCGCAACCTTCCTCTTCTGCTCCTGGTGACACGGCCGCTGAATCACAGAATCGCCCACGTTGGAAAAGACCTTTAAGATCGAGTCCAGCCATTAACCCAACACCGACAAGTCCTTGACTAAACCAGATGCCTCAGCACTGGCTCTACACAGCAGGACGGTGGAGACAGATGCCCTGGCCGAGGTCTCTGGCTGACTTGCCCTGGACCATTGCCTGCAAAAAGCCCCCCGTCACGGGCCTGTGTGGTCCTGTCCAGGCGTCAGGCTTCGTGTCAACCTCCACAACGTCCTGTGGCACCAAGGCCCTTGATTTAATTAGACTTTGCTGGAAAGGGTTTGTGCTGGGAGCTTCTAGCTCCTGCCCTTCAGCGGGCCGTGAGCAGTCAGTCTTTGCTCTCAGCCAGTTGTCCCGTGGGTGAGATGACAGCCCAAATCACAGAGAGGTACATAAACGGAGATGAGATGGTGGTGAGAGACCAGGAGCGGGTGCCGCAGGGAGCCTGCCCTGGGGCTGCTTTCAGAGGTCCCTCCCGCTCAGGCCTGAACTTTGCGATTAGCATGACTGGCACCGTCAGTCTGGGGG
>NW_009720417.1:719-971 GCF_000703405.1 Apaloderma vittatum
CGTCGGGCCAAGGGCCTGGGTAGCCCAGAGTCTTGTTTCCATCTCGATCCAGACGTGGGCGGAGGGGAAGGATGAAGCATGGGGGAATGTGAGCAGCGTTCCCTAGTGTCTGTGTCCATCTCTGGCTGTTTCCAGCTCTGGGGATTTCACGAGCTGGACGCATTTTGGGTCTGTGTAGTGATTCCCGAGCGATGTCTTGTGTCACCAGGTCTCTCCTGGAAGCCCTATAAACTTTCAGCATCTACAACATTG
>NW_009720417.1:1040-1254 GCF_000703405.1 Apaloderma vittatum
CCATCTCCCAGAAACTGCGGTGACTGACATTAATGATGCGTTTAACTCATTATCAGGGTCAGAGCTTAATTCTCCCGCTGTTTACCTAGCTGGCCTAAAAGTCTCTGACTCACTGCTTTTGATCCATTTAAGTACTGGATTGATGCTGGTGTGGACGGATCAGGACAGGGGAGAGGTTCATCCTGGAAATCGCGGGCCAGGCCCTGCCGCTTCG
>NW_009720418.1:0-1152 GCF_000703405.1 Apaloderma vittatum
GCCCACCAGCCCCCGGGACGTGCCCATCCCTTCCCCGTAAGGTGCAGAGGAGATGCTCTCCCCTCCTGCCTCCAGGCTACGGGCAGGGATCAATCCAGGAGGCTCTTAACTTCCCATTTCTTCCCCGTAGGGTAGGATCTCTTCGTCTCCTCATGCCACGTTTGCCTTGTGTGGCCCCTATTCCTGATGTGATATTTATTGATGGCTGGAATGACCTTATACTTATCATGTGCTGTCTGGAAGTGCAATATCTGAGAGGCTATACAGTCACGATGTCTTTTCGGTGTATTATTTGCCTAATACAGTATTAAATATTTTTTTAATTTGAAGAGTCGGTGAGCCCTTTATATCAATGCCCTATTTCTTTCGTCATATTATTGGTACTGCATGGATTCCAAACCCTGGATTGGGTCAGGAAAGGATGTATGTGTGTTCCAATAAACAGGATTTTAAAACACTGCTGGCTTGAGCCTTCTTTCTAGAGCCTTAAATTAAAAATATAGTTAATCTTGAGTTCCCCTAAGATTTTTGGGGGCACAGGGCTGAGTCCCAGTTGCAAACCAGTGAAATCACTGGCCCCTGCTGGGCTGATTTAAGCGTGGGACATCCAAGTGCTGTTGCTGAGTGACCGTGTTGAGGTCTAGATGTTTTTTCTGATACGGAGATAATCGCCAATCTGGGACTTAAGGGTGACCTGCATGGAGGGGGACAGCAGTAAAAGGAACTGCAAGCAGTTCAAACAAGAATGCCTTTATTTAAAAAAAAAAAAATCCAAATAAGTTAGCAAAAATAGTAATTAAAAAAAATAAACCAACAACAAATGGCAACTCCACACAGCGTTCAGTAGAAAAGGTGGCGCGGGCAGCCCCCTGGGGGCTCAGCGCCCGCAGGACACCGGCCGGGAGAGAGACACCTTGGTCGAAGAATGTCTTGGAAAAAAATAGAAAAATCAGCAAGCGAACCCAGCACACACATTGGCCCCCAAAAACCGATCGTCCCCAGATGGGGAGCGAAGCAGAGCCCGGCGCTGGGAGGTCGCCCTTGTGGGAACCGGGGTGGCGGCGCTGCCGACGTCCCACCTCTGCCCGGGATTTTGTCTCAGCTGACGGGGCAGGATCATCCCGCGAGGAGCAGGAAAGGAGGCGAGGGGGT
>NW_009720418.1:1340-2907 GCF_000703405.1 Apaloderma vittatum
TTTCCAGCGGCTGGACCCTTCCGGCATCTTGTTCCCACCCCGGCACCAGCTCGAAGAGCCGCCGGGGTTCAAGCTGGCTCAGTTTTGAACCTGCTCCTCTGGGAACGTCACGGCCACGTCCTCCACGGCGATGCTCTCCACGATGGAGGAGAGCGAGTGGAGGTTGCGGTCCTCCGCTGCGTCGTCGGCCAGGAGGTGATCTGTGGAGAGCGAGAGGATGGTGGGGACGGGGACCGTGAGCTGGGGACAGGGATCGTGTGCTGGGGATGGGGACAATGTGCTGGGGACAAGGACCCTGTACTGGGGACAAGGACCATGTAGTGGGGATGGGAACCGTGTCCTGGGGACAAGAGCCATGTACTGGGGATGGGAACCGTGTCCTGGGGACAGGGACCCTGTCCTGGGGACAAGGACCCTGTACTGGGGACACAAGGACCATGTACTGGGGACAGGGACCCTGTACTGGGGACAAGGACTCTGTACTGGGGACAAAGACCATGTACTGGGGACAGGGACCCTGTACTGGGGACAAGGACCCTGGACCCTGTACTGGGGACAAAGACCATGTACTGGGGACAGGGACCCTGTACTGGGGACAACTCCTGGCTCCATGCAGGCAGGACCCCGAGAGTGTCCAGGGTGACACGGGGTCCCCGTTTCCAGCTCCCACCCGGGAAGGGGATGAGCCCTTCGCCTGGAGAGGGCAACGGGGAGTGAAACTTAAGGACATTTTTTAGGGTTTATTCCGCATTGGAAAACGAGATTTAAGTTTCGGCCTCCTGCGGGAAAAAACAGGTGGATTTGGGGGGTGGGGGGGAATAATTGTAGTAATGGGAAAAAAAAAAGTCAGCAGCTGCAGAGGAGGCTTGGGGAGGGAAAAGGAGCCTGGGACGGTGATGCTCAGCACCGCTCAGCGCCGCAGCAGGCAAAGCCACGCCAAGGGATTGGGACAGACGAACCCTTGGTGGGGACCAAAGTGTTCCTTAGCTCCTGAGAGCAGACGCTTTGGTGAAATCAGGTAGGAACCTGAACCTGCTGAGCATCCAGCCAAGGAGGGGCTGGGAAACAGAATTGTGGAATTGTTTTGGTCAGAAAAGACCTTTAAGATCAAGTCCAACCATTATCTAACTCTACCAGGCTCTTGTCCCTGAGCACCACACGCGATGGCTTTTAAACACATCCAAGGGAAGGACTCTGCTCTGAGCATCTCCTGTGTGGAGTCGGGGGGGAGGCTGGCTCAGTCCTGCTCTGCTCCGTGTGCCCTCACCCCAGAGCCCAGCCAGGCGAGGGGGGCCTTACCCGGAGAGCACCTTACCCGCGGCGTTGCTGCTAAACTCCAGCTGGCTGCTCCACTCGGGACTGCAGGACGAGCTGCCCGACCCGCACTCGGTGGCCGCCTGCAAGGGGACGAGATGCCACCCATGGATGTCATCTCCTCCCACTCAGCCAGACCCCACCGGCCACCCCGAAAATCCCCTGGGGGCTCCAGTCACCACAGCACGATGTCCCTGAGGAGGTGAGCACGTCCCTTCCCACCTGCAGAGCGGCTGGGGGGGCCGACAGCAAG
>NW_009720418.1:2938-3995 GCF_000703405.1 Apaloderma vittatum
GTCAGGGTCCCCAGGACCCGTTGGAGCCAGATGTTTCTTTAACCATAAAGGCTGAAAAAATTCTTTTTTGGGCTCTAGACACAGGAGAAACAAGGCCATCGGCTTGCTGCAGGTAAAAAAGGTGCCTCTTTACCCAGTGACTATGAGAAAGGGCTATAGATGGATGAATGTCCTTGGGCAAAACAGGTTTTTTGCTGAAAATCACCTCATCCGGCTCATAAAAAATGACACACGGGCTGGACACCCTCGGGCCATCCCAAGGGGATTTCTGGAACAGTTCTTTTGGCAGTTTGGTTGGAGGATTTGGGGCTGAACATCTATTTCAGAGAAAAGAGCTGACAGCCTGAAAAATGGGAGCGTTACTCAGCAAAACTCTGACTTAACTTTTTTTTTTGGTGTGTGTCTTTATCTGGAAGTGGATGTCAGCTCAGGTTAAACCCAAAATATGATCTACAGGAGCAACCTCAAGGACTCAACGGTTGGCAGCAGCCTAGAAATGGTACTTCAGGTCTACAAGCTCCTGGCAGCAACAGCTAATTAGTTAACGTTTGGATTTGTTTTGCGCCAAAATAGGAAAGGCTTGACAGATATGAATCTTCTTTTCCCCTAAAATATTGGATTTTGCTCTCAGGGTGTGAAGCCCTGACTTATATAGTCCTTCTGTATCTGTATATCTATATGCCTATATGTCTATATATCTATACTTCTATATCTCCATATCTCCATATCTCCATATCTCTATATCTCTATATCTCTATACCTCTACATCTCTATATCTATTCTGCATCTATATCTCAATCTGTATCTATTGATATTGATATCTATCTCTATTTATCTCTATCTCTATATCATACTATCTACATCATATTATCTATCTTATCTATATCTATATCTATATCTATATCTATATATCTATATCTATATCATCATCTATATCTATATCATCATCTATATCTCTATCTAATGTATTTCTGTCTGTATATCATCTGTATCTCTATCTCTGTCTCTGTCATCTTTATAATCTATATCGTCTATATTGTCTATATCATCTATGTTA
>NW_009720419.1:0-739 GCF_000703405.1 Apaloderma vittatum
CCGTGACCGGCAGAAAATGTAAGTGACAGCGTAAGCAGGTCAGCGACGAAATGGGAAGGAGTCACAGGTCCCTCCCTGCCCGGGCACCGCAAGACAGAGGCCAGGACAGCCAGTTGTGTCCCTGAATGTGGCTCCATCCCTGCAGCCGTTCCCCAGCAGCAGGAACCAGCCTGCAGGCAGCTCACGCCAGGCTCGCTGACAGGGCAGGTCATGGCCCCCCTTGCCCAGGGCCATTGCCAGGGCTGATCATGCCCAGGCCCGTTGTGTCCGGCGGAGCCCAGCGAGGAGCAGCTCCCTGATCTGCTGCAGCTTGTTGGGACCTTCCAGGAGTGAGGAATAAGGTCACCACTGCCAGCTCCCAGTCACCTTGCGCAAGCTGGAGACACTGGGACCACGGATGGATTGCAAAACCCAAGTGCTGCCCCGTTCACTTCCTTGTTGGCCAGATAAGTCCCCTCCATCAGCAGCTCCTCTCACGTGTCACAGCTCTTGGCTGGGTCCCTGTGGAAGCACTTGAGCGGAGGAAACCAGCTCTCCTGGGGTGCCTGAGGGCTCCTCATCCCCTCAGGGTGGCTCAGCCAGGAGGGATCCGTACCACAGGAGCACCAGTCCGGAGTGGAGCAGGCTCTGAGCTGCACGGGGCAGCCTTGAGGAAACTTGCCGCTGCCTCCTCCAAAGCGCTGGGCTGGGGGCGAAGGGCTGCCCTGTGCCCGAGCCCTGGGGGCTGCCACAGGCCCCC
>NW_009720419.1:770-1567 GCF_000703405.1 Apaloderma vittatum
GCCCCCGCGCCGGGGGGCCTGCCACAGGCCCCCTCTATGGCTGCCACCTGCTGCTGTAAAATACAAGCACACGTTTGCCCCTCAGTTGCGTTTGCTTGATCTTTCCACTGCATGGGCTGGGATGGCAGCACCACGGCCACAGCGCACAGACCCTGCAGCTCCTTGTGCCCAGAACTGGCCCCCTGCCCGCTCCCAAGCAGGTCAGATACCCTCATCCCCCATGCAGGGAGGCCAGGACACTCATTTTTCTCCTGCCTGCTCTCCAGCCAGCACTCACTGTGGGCTGCACCACTTGTGATGCACTCAAGGACACACCCCCCCATTGCACGGGGCTGAGGGTCCACCAAGGACCTTGCTCCTCGTGGTCCCGCAGCCCCAAGCACCACCTTCCAGCCCAGAGGCTTTCACAGGAACACTCCAGCCCGGTTGTGCTGCCAGCACCAGCACTTGTCTGATGCTGCTTGAGAATAGGCCGTTAACGCTGTGCAACAGCTGCCACGATTCTGCTGCTGCCCCCAGAGCACATGGAAACCGACCCTCCCAGCCCTGACGGCAGCTTCCATGCCCATCCCGCGGAGCAGCCTGGGGACAGGGGCTGGGGACAGGCTCCCACAGCAAGCAGGGATCGGATTGTTCCTCCCGGCGTGCCCAAGCAGCACCCGCACCGGGGAACTGATGCAACGCAAATAACAGTGGCCTGACTCACCCTGCGCCGACCTGGCACCTGCGCCCTGTTGGGGGTGGGATAGACCCGCGTTTCTTAGAAATACTAAAAAAACCCAGGTCCTGGGAATGAG
>NW_009720419.1:1620-2292 GCF_000703405.1 Apaloderma vittatum
AGCAGCAGCCACGCTGAGCCCTCGGGAGGAAATCCACTGGAAACCCCCTGCCAGCAGCCCAGCAGCTCTGCCATGGACAGGGCTTAGGAGGTGGGGGGTGAAATCAAGCACCATGAACATTTACCAGCTCTTCCTCCCTCCCGGAGCAGCACCCATGGGTGGGCAGCCCCCGCGTTCACCACGCCGCCTCCGCCAAGTGAGGCAATAGCCCAGAGCCTCGCAGGCTGCGGAAACCTCTCCCCGAGGCCAACACGGCATGCAAATCCTCCTGACCTATTGCTCAACCAGACGCTGTACTTGCTGCAGAACGTTTGTGCAATGCAGGGATGTGGGGGAGGCCCCCCACGGGCCAAAAAAAAAGCTGCTTCTTGCTGGTGGCTTGGCAAGGAAGGCTGAGCTGGCTGCTGCTCGCCCGTCGGTCGCCGCAGCAAGGGGCTTAGCTCTGCTCGAGGAGAAACTGAGAGTGGGAAAGCACTTCTGCTGCCCTGATGCAACTCCTCCAGGGAAAACTTTCCCTGGGAAAACCCTGGCCTGAGGGAGCGCGGGGAAATTCAGGGCCTAAACCCCAAGGCACTGAGGAAGGCTGGTGACAGGTGAACTGAAAAACATGTGGCCAGAGGGCGAGCAGAGGTGGTACCTGCCTGGGCAGCCCCGCACAGCACCGGCCCCGGC
>NW_009720419.1:2378-2605 GCF_000703405.1 Apaloderma vittatum
CTCCCATCTCACCGCAAAGCTGTACCCAACCTGCCTCTGACACACGCCGCGCAGAGCTGCTGCCGCGCTCGGGCACCGCTTCCTGCCTCAACCAGAAAAGGGCTGTTCACATCACAACCCCATTTGCAGGGACAGAAACAGCCCACGGGCTCGGGCAGCGGTTTGATGCCGAACCTGCTCCCTTGGGAGGGGACCTGCCCCATGGCTGCAGCCCCACACGTGTGTGC
>NW_009720419.1:2872-3187 GCF_000703405.1 Apaloderma vittatum
AGGTGAGAGACCCCCGCAGCCCCCACCCTGACCCCCGCCACAGCACAGCCTGCCATTTGTTCCTTCCCTCTATTGAGTATTGACTTTTTAAAAAACACAGTCAAGATACTGCACAGCACTGATGTCTGCAGGAGGGCTCTTGCCCTGCCTGTCCATCTTTTCACTGTGCAGTGGGAGCAAAGCCTTTCCGTTGACGATATTTAATCACCTTTTCCATTTCTAGCACAACTGGGAAGGCAAAGAGGAGACTGTTCTCCTTCTCTATGTATAGAAAATACCGGTGGGCCCCACGTTGCTCTTTACGAGCACCTTCAC
>NW_009720419.1:3265-7061 GCF_000703405.1 Apaloderma vittatum
CCCCCTATCCGCCCCGCTCAGCCTGTGAGCCCCCCCTGCCCAAGAGAGCGGCAGCGGTTCCTCACCCTCTCAGAGTAGGAAAAGCCGCTCAGAGAGGAGCCATCCCCTCCCGTGGGGCTCGGCACGAGGCTTCACCGGTTGCCCAGGCCCGGCAGGATGAAGGGAAGGCAACCCCGCTGAACTACGGGAAACTTTCAACACGGTGCCCGTGTGTGACCTCCTTAACAGCTCAGCAAGCCGACAAGAAGCCCCAACCTATTTCAGACGGGTAAGCAGCGCACCGCGAGTGCACGGAGCCCGGACAGGCCCTCCCCGCCGAAGCGCCCCGAGGAAGCGGTGAGCCACAGGGTGCGTCTTCAAAATTCCACCATACCAGCGCAGCGAGAAGCAGGCAGCACCGCTGACTCAGTGCGGGGGGGAAGAACACGCAGCAGTGACAGCTCTGATCAGTGCTCCCCACATTGCCCCAGCCCCAGGGCCCCACGGCGATGCCCACACCAGGGAGAGCAGCACTTACTCTCAGCCATGGGATGGTTCAGGGGCAGGAGGCGCCGGCTTGCCCACAGAGCAGCCTTGTGTGAAAGAATCCGGAGGACAGCAGCTGGGTTTCAGCCGGCTTTTCTGGGTGGCGAGGCAGGGAACACCGCAGCAGCTTGTGGGAATAATTTTGATGAGATTTGCGTTAGGGACTGAGCCTCCTACACTGCTCCGAGGGTCACCAGGACGGTCACTGCAGCAGAAAAGGGCTGTTGCCATCAGAACCAAGCCAAGTCGCTGCCAGCTCTTCCTTTCCTGGTTACAGCGACGAGCCTCTGCTGCTGCGCTGATTCCCTTAGTGGTATCAGAATAGCTTTGACAGAAGCAAAAAAAACCCAAAACCATAAACTAAACCAAAACATTCCCCCCCAGTATCTACGCATCCTGCACAACTTATAATTTTCTGTTAAGGTATTTTACATGAAGACCAGCCTTCAAATCCTGCGGCATTTTTCACCTCAGCCCCCACTGCAAAGAGCAGAGAAGCACTCACCTGGTTAGAAGGTCTGATCAAATCTACGACCCATCGGCTTATCCCCTCCCCACCAAGCCCACGGCCACCGCATACGCAAAGAGCCCCACGTGCTCGCTGGCACGGGGTGACGTCCCCCAGAGGGTTCCTCCCCCACAGCTGCTAAATGACCTCTCGGACTGCGAGGTTTCAGATTTGTTTTCTGAAACTAAGCCCTATCTCCAGCAGCACCCGCTCTCCCTGTTTTTGATTAACCAGAAATAGTCATTGCCCTGTATTAAATGAAGAGCACAAATTTGAATAAAGACCATAAAGTTATTTAACAAGTGAGATAAGAACACGCCGTACCGCAGTACAGCAGGTGGGAGGGGAAGATTCTCATACCGAACTGCGAGCATTGATATTCCTGCAGCATTCCCTTCCCGCTTCGTAACAAAGCTTCAGAGCGAAGCCTTGACATGTTACAGTTCGCACATTATCGTGCTCAACATCTGACAGATGTGCTCTGCAACTAGATAAAATATGTATTTATTTCCAGACTGTCCTGGGGAGCTGCCCATTAGAACTGAAGCACAGCCCGTGGTATTTATTCCGCAATAACCAGGTGTGCTGCTCTTTGGCACCTGAAGTGCACCCCCACCGCGGCTCCCTGCAACTCAGCTGTCCCGTGCGGCGAGCTCACCTCGCTAGCGTCCAAGAAGTCGCAACCGCTGGTCAGGCCGTCGTCTGCCGCAGCAAGCACTGCATCGGTTAACCAGCCTGTCACAGTGCAGCCACCAGACTGCGTGCGGAGACCCAGGGAGGAAGGGTAACTCCTCTGACTTTCCAGGAAAGCCAACCCTAACGCTGACTGGCCTTTCAAAAAGTCACCAGAGACCCAATAATTCAACTCAGCAGTTTTTATTCATGTAACACAAGTTCTTACTTTGCCATGGCTTTCACACGGCTGCCTCTATTCAGTAAATAAACTCTATACTGTGTAACGATACAGAAAGTTCAGTAAATGCCAGCTTGTGAGTATAAAACGTTAAACTTCTGATTGCAAGAGAAGCAGTGTATATCAGCATTCCACCAGGAAAACAAAACGCGCCACGCCAAGTAACACAATGGCCGAGTCGAGAATAGTACTAATTAAAAACAGCAGCAAGCAGCAAGTTGCTGGACAATAACATTAAAAACCATTTTTCCTGTAATTTACAAATATGCAAAGTATCAGGTTACTTAAAATTAAGAAGCATTTTGCTTACTAACATGAAACATTACTACTTTGTAATGTATCATAATTAACCGGGCATACAGGTTTCTGTGTCCCTGTGGTTTCTGCGGCACATGGTGCCAGTCTGGGCCGGTCACTCCTCGGACACTCAGAGGGAAGGGCAGGAACAGACACAGCTGCTCCGAGAAGGGCTCTGGGGAACGGCTCCGTTCCACTCTCCCCTTCAGAATTTGCCACACAACAACCTTGGTTTAACCACAGAATGGACGTATTTAAAAAAAACCCAAACAACAACACGTAATGAAAACACAGATACAATGTGTATCAACAAATCAACTGCTTCTGGCCTGTGAGTGCAAGAAATGTCTTTGCATTCTAAGCACAACCAAATTCCAGGACCAGAACCAATTACTACAGCAATTGGTTTTGCATATTTAAAATCTGTTACAGTATCTACAAGTAAAAACATCTTACCAAGTAAGAGGGAACTAAAGAGCCTTACCAAAGAAGTCTTCGTCTACATTTTTGGATGCTGCTCTAGTTTGACACAGCTGAGGGGGACAGGGAAGTGTAAGTAAGAAGGAAGACGAAGCTACAGCTTTACAGAGGAAAATATTACGGGATCCTCAGGAACAGCTCTGGCAGCAGCCCTGGCGCGAACACAGCTGTTCCGTGAACACTTAGAACTATTGCTGTCTGAAAACAAAAGGCACAGCATCACAAATCCTCCTTGTCGGGGCCATGCAGAGATCGCCTGAGACAGGTCACTGGGCAAGGTCGATGTTTTAGAGCAGCACCAGCAGCGCAGTTGCCCACGTGTCCCGACAGCCACGATTTTCTGCAAATGCCGAACACCCAGCTCGTGTGTAGCTTTAGAGCAGTGTCAGGCCTCTCGTCCTGAGAAAGGATTGCACTCCTAAGCTCCTCTCATTTCTGGGAGCCGAGCAGCTTGCTAAGCACTTGTGGTACATATTGGAGAATTACCTCATCTCGGGGAGGTAAAGCTTAAGTGGGAGGGGCACGGAAAGCATCACTACAGAAGTGCACCAATAAAACCAAATTAAAGGCAGCTAAACCTAGCTTCGTGATAGATTTACAAGCCAACGCTGCCCACAGAGCTGCGCGGTAGGATTTAGTAAAGAGGCTTAGTTAGGAGCTAAGAACAGCCTTGACAATGTATCTCAGTCTTCAGAAATAAGCCCCGCGCCACTGCAGAGGCAGCACCCCCAGATCTCCCACAAGCTCCCTCAGAGTCCTCCCTCCACAGCCCAGGTAACACACTAAAGCCATCTCAAAATCAAAGCCAACGGGAGAGGCCAGGTCATGTTTGGCTCTGAACAACTGCAGGAGCTGAGGGTGAGCTTAATGCACTCAGCAGCCCCACAGAAAAACCCCTCCGAAGCTGCAGCCTCTTCTGCTCAGTACCCCCGGAGGCTCATCAGGATCCTCTGGGGAGGGGACCCTGGGGTGCTCTCACCTCTAAGGGGGGCACAGTGGCACATCTAGACCAGAATTTGCCGTGAGCACACCACAGCTGCTATCCAGCCTCCACCTGGAGCCTCGTACTCCCA
>NW_009720419.1:7117-12020 GCF_000703405.1 Apaloderma vittatum
CCAGGCCCGGCTGCCCTTGGCCTCCGCCTCATATCCCTGGGTTCTGAGACTTGTACGTCAGGATCTCCGCAGCCAGCCTTTGGGGATCCAGCAGGCGAGGGAAGCGGCTCATCACAGCATCGACCAAGTGGGGATGGAAAATGCCGCACAGCTTGACGTGCACGTTGGCCCGCTCCTCTGCAAACTGGTCAGAGACGGCCCACGGGCAGGAGTCCCCGTAACCCGGCCCCGGGGCTCTCTGCACCGGGCGAGGATCGTGCACCCCAGTGCTGGCTGGAGATCTCACCTGGGGGGGTGGCACCGGGTACGGCTCAGACCAGTACTCGCGGGAATGGGGCGGGGGGGCACTGTACTCGCCAGGCAGGCTGTACTGCCCCGCGCTCGCCGCGCGCACAGGCACCCCGTAGCCTGAGAAAGAGTGAGGTGCTCCCGAGTGAGACATCTCAGGGCTGTACTGCAAGAAGCTAGCACCAGAGGAAGACGACTTATGGGAACCATGCTTGTAGGAGACCAGACCGTTCTGCTCTAAGCTGGGAGCGTGCGGGTAGACGGGTCTCTGCCTCCCGCAGGAGCAGACGGCCAGCGGGTCAGCGTGGGAATGGTCACAGTGACTGGGAGATCGGTAAGGCCACATGTCAGACAGTTGGTTCTCCAGAGACCCAATGCCCGAATCGAGGTGCTCCTGAGAGATGTAAGACAGAGAGTCCATGTGAGGCTGCTGGTACCTGTCCGAGGACCTGTGGCTCCCACCGTTGGGGGGGACGCTGCCTGGCACGCAGCCTTTGACCTGAAGCAGAACGTCACCGGGCTTTGCTTTGTGGGTCAAGTTCTTCCTTTCTGCAGAGACTTTCTGCAAAGAGCTTTTATCGCTCTCTGTGGGGACAGAGCACAAGAGCTCTGCCTGGCAACCTCTTTTGCCCTTTTTCTCCTCCTTGGCAGCAGTACTTCGGGTAGGAGACAACCTTGCATTGGCTCGGAGTTCATCAGCTAATGAGCGCTGGGGCTGATTGATTCTTTCAGGGTGGTAGAATTTACACTTAATTCCATAAGTGCATTTCTTCCCTGCAAGGAAAGGCAGAGCATGGAATGACCAGCTGAATTTTACTAAATTTACGAATTACACTTGCACAAACACCTCATTTCTCAAGCTTACAAGGAAGGTCTTACCATAAGGGCACTGTTGTTTCTTGTGCTCTGGCACCACAGGCTTCTTCCTGAGAAAGTTATCCAGGCTGGGGCCATGTCGCCCTAAGGGATCGTCTGGAGGCATAAACCTAAAGAAAAATAAATCTCAGTCAGGAGCAGTTCACTTTCTTGGGTCATGGTTTCACTTCTCAGTCTCCCATTTCACTGAATATGAAAAGCCATCTGAACCCTAAAAGAAACTTTCCCATGTCTCTGCAGAGACAACTCTCAAGTCACCTGGTAAAGACGAGCATGAAACGCATCGCTTCAGGCTCAGACGAGCATTGGTGCTCTGTGGCTGACCAGAGCTAGTGCTCCCTCCTGGGCCTGATGTGTGTCCTGTGAAGACATCAAGCCCTGGAGCCCTCCCAGGAACTCCACTGCAGCAGAGCTCCCAGCTCCAAACCATCAACAGCTACTGACTCCAGCCCCTTGTGCCTTTGCGCCTCACCACAGCTGGGCAGGTCTCCCACCACACTTCCTCTACCAAAACCAAATCTCTCTACAGGACTTTTTTTTCATGCTGTACCAGCATTTTTCTCTTTCCATGCGTGGCTTGCTCTTGCTCCATCAGACACACGCTGCTTCACAAGAGAGCAAGTTCACACGGATCTTTTAAAAAAGAAAGGAAGAATAGGAACATACTTGTCATTAACAAAGGAATACATCAGCAGACGCTCCTCAATGAATTTCTTCCACTCAGGACGCTCATTCTGCAGGTCCCGGTAAGTGTCATTCGAAACCACGATGCCATCAGACTCATGTGCCAGCTTCACAATGAATCGATCATCGTAACAGACAACACGCTTGCCTCCAACCCGCCTGGAAGGAGTGAAGACCAGAATTTTCTTCTTTTCAAGGTCACGGAGAATGTACTGGTCTAGAACAAACACAACTGTGAGCACACTTACACAGTCCACAGGCCTTCACACACGTAAAGTAACATTATCAATAAATGACAAAATTCACATAAAGTCACTTCACCTCTCCGCAACCCTGCATTCTCATCTCTTTTCTCACACCCTCCCTCAGGCTGTCCGAGGCAGACTCCCAGCCCCAGTGCTTGCACAGCACCCAGGGGCACCTGTAGCACAGCACCGAGGGTCCCATCCACACCTTTTGCAGGCAAAGCACCATTTGCATTTACCAAGAGGCTGGTACTTGTTGCAGTGCCGCACTACACGCAGAGCTGCTCAGAAATCTCAGCCATTCAAGTTCAGAGCAAACTCCCCTCAATTTGAGTAATTCTTACTAAACTCAAGCTTTAACTTTTAGCATGTAGATGTTCCATGCAGTCTACAGTGTCAAATACATTACAGTCAAATACAGGGCAGGGAGATGTGCCCCTGGAAGAGGAAGCTGGGAAGCAGAGCAGTATTACATGCTTTGTTCTCTGAATTATTCCAACTGATCCAGGCAAGAACTTGCTTCAGGGTGAAGTTAATGACTAATTCTCACTGGTCAGCTCAGCTCACTGAATCTCCTGCTACTCAGACCTTCCATTTATAAGTTAATTACTAACTAGCCAGAACTCTGCAAGCTCATTAAGTGACAAAGCAGTAAGCCTGAAAAGCTACTTCTGGATTTCATATTACCTGTTATAAGTACATCTGGTCGTGGCTGCTCCTTCCTCCAAGATGGCACAAAGACTGTGATATCCTTGTGTCCCCTGTCCCAAAACCACTGCACAGCCAGCAGGATTCCTCGGCAGGAGAACACTTCTTTATTTCCATGGCTGCATTGGAGATGAAATTCGAGAATTTCAGTATTCAGGTGACGCACACACTAGCCAGGCAATGCACTAAGCAAACGGGCCCAGCAATTCAGACAACCTTTAGTGAAGAAGCGTTACAGCAGCACCACCAGTATTTGTTGCAAATCTCCTGTAAATGGAAACACTAAGATCTTCACAGAGTTTGTTGTTTTTAGCATCTCAGTGTACCAACAAGGACCCAAATCCTCACTGGGAGGAGAAAGCAGCTGTAACTGTTGCAGCTGCTCTGAAACAGAGCCTTTGCTTCAGCTCTCCTCTCCAGAACTTTATTTTTAGCCCCATGTACAACGTGATCTCGAACACCCTTTGTCCTACCATTCCAGCCGGCACCCGTGGTTAACCTCTGCCAGCGTACGCTGCACCCTCACCAGCTGTTCTGCTTGTAAAGTTATTCTGATGACTTTATGCGCTCTTACCTCAAGGACGTCATCACTGAGGAAAGATGCTTCCTCGTTATCTGACGGAGCAGGCAGTGACAAAGGCACTATTTGCACAAACCAGCACCATCTCCTGCTAACAGGCTCAGGGCTGGACGTTTTAACAGCACTTGGTGGTTTGAGAACGAAGGCAGACAACAGCACCAGAAGCCATGTACCAACACTAAAAGCTGCTTCTTAATTATTTAATAGGTCATACCAATAAGCTTCCAGAACTTCCCAGAGGAAACGACCACTCCTGTTTTACAAGTGCCAGTGTTTACAGTCTAATCAGCTCCTCTGCTGATAATGGTTCTGGCAAGCTTCCCACATTTGGGTATTAGAGCCCGGATCTGTCATTCTGGGGATCAAACAGCCTGCGTTTCAGGAGGACACTCTGATAAAATGTACTATCCTGGAGATAACTGGCTTCATAATTCAGTAAGATTCTTCCTACACTGCCCCAAGTCGTACTGTTCCCATCTACACTTGAATGACAGGTCAGCTCCCATCACCACTTGGCATTCCAGTGGCAGCCTGGTTTTGCTATAGGCAGTCAGACTCAGGTTAAAAAAAAAAATTAAAAAATCTCTGCTTTTTGCAATTTTTTTTTTTTGAGTCCCTGCTACTAATCTCAAATCTACAGAAGGTAGCTAATTCAGCTGATCTGATTTGGCAGCAGCCAAGAGAAAATTCCCTTAGAAGGAAGTAAAATCTAATTTCCACTGTGATTTGCATATGTTTGTCAAGAGCTGTTCAGGGAGGCCGCTGTACACATTGCAAATGAATCAGCAGGGAACATCACACCATCAATACAGGAAGTTTCAGAACGGAATTCCCCTTCTAGCAAGTTGCTTAAAAAAAGTCAGGCTGCTTTTCTCATGTCAAACTCTGTCCTACCAGCAGCGTTATTACTGCCTGGCCTGCCCTGAGCCACATTTGCTGCCCCCTCTCCTGTGCTTTTTGGGATAATACTCGTGGATAAGAGGCTCCTCATTCACAAAACCACAACCAATTCTGTGGTTTAAGCCTGAGCACTTATCTAAGGTAAACTTCGCTGCAAGAGTCACACTCATCAGTCCAGGCCTCCCCATGGGCCGTTTTCCTCAAGTGCCTGACCGCTCGGCTGCTGGGGAGCTGCGGCAGCAGGACTGGTCACAGCTTTTACTCTGCAGTCCTGCTGGGTTGCCATCAGAATTCCTTATCTGCCCGGGGGCTGGCCACACAGCAGGCTGTACCCCAGCTCTTCTCCGTCCTGCTCTCGGAACCGTCAGCCACGGCCTAGAGGAAACCACACCTGCAACCAAATCTCCACTCCGCACTTTCACCCGGGACAAAACCCGCGGTAACGCACACGGCAGCTGCGTGTGCACCCGGGCTTATTTTTTGTAAAAAAGTCTGTATATACAAACGTACACTACAAGACCTTTTTACGCTAAAACACAGGGAAGAAGGTTTTCTTCTGAACTGCAACAACAGGGCCCAATTGAGGAGACTTGGGTGTTAATAATCGGCAGGAGGCCCGAGG
>NW_009720419.1:12175-12477 GCF_000703405.1 Apaloderma vittatum
CCCAGCGACTTCGCAGGCTGCAGGGCCCGACAGGACCCGGCCGCCGGCACCAGAACCGAGGCCGAGTCACAGCCCACACCAGAGCATCCCTGCGGCTTCCCACCTGCTCTCTTCCCTGTACGGAAACGCAGCCCGAACGCAAGTGTCGCGATTTGGAGACTGCTCTCCAGTGCAGGAGACACCTCCGTATTACGAAGCCTTCTCTAATTAGCCCTGTAATTATTTATTGAGCAACTTCCTGCTACAGAAACTTACATAAAGCCATTAGGTAAGAGACAATGCACCTTCAGTTATCCTCCTCG
>NW_009720420.1:0-2760 GCF_000703405.1 Apaloderma vittatum
TCCCCAGCAGGTCAGTCCCCAACCTGTGCTGCCACAATCACTCCATGTTAGAGATGGGCTCCCTAACGTTGGTCACGTCTCCGTAAAAGGTGTTGGACTCTCACTGCATCCAGCTGTGGAGCCCTCAGCACAAGCAGGACATGGAGTTGTTGGAGCGGGTCCAGAAGAGACCACAAAAATCATCAAAGGGCTGGAGCACCTCTCCTACAAGGACAAGCTGAGAGAGTTGGGGCAGTTCAGCCTGGAGAAGAGAAGGCTCCAGGGAAGTTTTATAGTGGCCTTCCGGTACCTGAAGGAGCTACAGGAGAGATGGAGAAGGGCTGTTCACAAGGGCACGTAGCGACAGGATGAGGGGCAATGGTTTTAAACTGGAGCAGGGTAGATTTAGATGAGATGTTAGAAAAAGGTTCTCTCCTATGAGGGTGGTGAAACCCTGGCACAGGTTGCCCAGAGAGGTGGTGGAGGCTCCATCCCTGGAGATGTTCAAGGTCAGGCTGGATGGGGCTGTGAGCAACCCAATCCAGTTGAAGATGTCCCTGCTCACGGCAGTGTGGTTGGATTAGATGACCTTTAAAGGTCCTTTCCAACCCAACCCATTCTACGATTCTACGACTCTGTGATTCTATGACTCTGTGACTAAAGGCTGTCTTTAGAGCCTTGTTTTCTACAAGAGATAAACATCTTTCCGGGGGTAGGCTACAGGTGCCCACCCAAAATACTGTCCCCTTCAGAGCGGGAAGGCTTATAAGGACAATTTCAGAGCTCTGTGCCAACGTGCCAAGGATTTAAGCAGTAAGACTGGGCAAGGATCACAGCAGTTAGAGACAGAATCCTCAAATCTACAGACATCTCTGCTAACTAGTTTGTATCTCTTGGGGAACACAGAGAGCAGCAGTACCTCCACCTCGGAACATTACAAAAAAATTTAAAAAAAACAAAAAAGAAGGAGAAAAACCCTTCTTGGAAGAACAAGTATTTCATTCTGTTTAGGAATAACCCCTATGGTTGTTTTGATGAGAAACCCACAAAGCAGCTGCCCAAAGGGCTGAGCCATAAAGACTAGCCTTTCTTGTGAAGACCTAAACAGCTTTTTCAAAAATAATCACCTTCTCAACCATCCACGAGCTTTAAGGTAGTAGTAGAATAAAGCAGAACATTATTTTGTTGTTTCTGGTTTTAATTAATCAGGGAATTAAATAGCCACTGCTTCTCCAAGCCTGTTGATTATAAGGAGTATTTAATCCCCATATGAAAAGTTTCACTGAACATGACTTTACAGAAAAGCTTGAATTTCATCTGGCTTCCTTCGTTTCACACAGATACTGTGGAATATTCTGTTGATAAACAGTTTTCTTCCAAGCAGTCGTTCACCAAGGATAAGGCTGCTGGGCATGAGGCTCGGGGATTTAGAGAAGAGATTACATCAGAGAAGAATGAAATTACACATTCATCACACGGCATTACTCTCTAAAACCCACTCTCCAAACTCAAAACGATTTTTGGTGGTCTTTTTTAACACGGGAACGAATTTAGTCAACATATTACATAACTCTCGTCTACCACAGAATGTTCCCAAGCTTTTTCTCCCCACATCGATAAGTAATATTTTGCTCGCATCCCGATTTTGAGTGCTGAAACTAGAAAGGTTGTAAATACACATAGATAAATCAAAACTTGATCTCATCCTGCTTCTGTAAATTTACATAAAAGTCATCTTTTAAAGCACCAGAAGTTATTGCGGAACTAAAATTATGCATTAAAATTTATTTATTTATTTATTTTCTGTCTCCAAACTTGAGAATTCACAAGAAAAAACAGGCAAGATCCTAAAGCTGCTATTTAGTGGACGTGCTCTGCCCTCTAAAGGCTTACAGGGAAACTGCAGAGAATCTTCCAGCCCAAAAAGAGACCCGAGAGTGTCGTACATCCTCGTATTTTCTTTTTCTTTACCGCCCTGCCCTCTCCCCCACAACCTACCCACTGTTCAACCACCCAAGAAGATCTCGGGCTCAACTCGACCAACACTCACCTGATGATCCCAGCCTGACCAAACTCCTGCAGGAGTCAGGATCCCACTCCTGTGCATAGTTTTCTTTTCATGAAAATAGAGATTTAACGAGACACAAGGCTGAATCCCACCTGCTTTACAGTTTGATAAAATTTCACAAGTCATCGGGCTGGTCAAGGGCACCGCTGTTGCGGCACAACCCTAACTCGACCAACACTCACCTGATGATCCCAGCCTGACCAAACTCCTGCAGGAGTCAGGATCCCACTCCTGTGCATAGTTTTCTTTTCATGAAAATAGAGATTTAACGAGACACAAGGCTGAATCCCACCTGCTTTACAGTTTGATAAAATTTCACAAGTCATCGGGCTGGTCAAGGGCACCGCTGTTGCGGCACAACCCTACCAGTTCACCAACAACATGTGTAACGTTTGGCTCAACCATTTAATAAAACCTCCACCCTTCAAATAAGACTTTGACCTCTATATCCTTGATGGTTCCATCTTCAACCCAAAGTCAGCTGGAAGGCAGGAGGCTGTTACAGCTGGCTTCCTACTCCTCAGTTCAAAAAGACAGTCTGGGCAGCCACTCCAACCCCCAGAGCCACCAGCTCTTCCAGCCTGCCGGGTCTCAACAACGTCCCTTGGGGCACGATGGCTTTTTTGGTTATTTGAAGCCCGTTGCTCTCAATCAAAACATGCTTGTTCCTGATACTCTGACTAATCATAGAATCATAGAATTATAGAACAATT
>NW_009720421.1:0-2533 GCF_000703405.1 Apaloderma vittatum
GATGGATGGATGGATGGATGGATGGGTAGGTAGATGGATGGATGGGTACCATCTCCTTTCGCTGGAAAGGACCCATCCCACCCCAGAGGCATGGCAGCCCACAAGACGTTTCACCCTTGCAGAAACCTCAGTGCCCCCACCCAGCCACTTTTGGGGGCCTGCCAATTACTTCCAGCAGCCCGAACCCAGCTCGCCGTCCCCGGGGCAGGACGTGGTTGGGGCAGCCTACCTTGGAAGGGGGAGAGAAGGAGCAGCAGGAGGACCTTCATCCCTTTCTGCTTTGGTTTGGCCTCTGAGGAGAAAGCAGAGCCTGGAAAGAATACAAAGGCCACGTGAGTACTTGGCACCACGGGGTGAGGGGAGAGAGAGCAAAGGCTGTGCCGGTGGGTGCCCCATCGCCCCAGCACAGGCACCAACGCTTCAGCATGGGAGGGGTCTCTTCCCCTCCTCACTTCACATTGTGGTTCAGGCCTTGGCTTCTTATCGCGAGCGACAGGAACAGAAGGAAACAGCGGTTTCCTAATTTGCCAACCCCAGAAAAATTATTTTCTCGTGTGCTTTCAGCTTCTGCAGATTGCCTGAGGAGCTGGGAACGCTGCAAACTGTTCCATCCTTTTAGCCCGGCAGAAACAGGCTCTCCCTGGTGACACCGACCCCGTCATTGCGGCCACCCATTGTGACCGGCCAGGCAACATCTCCCCTGTCCCCCTTACCCACCTCTTCAGCAGACGCTCTGCTGCACCACCTTTGGCTTTTGTCTTCATTTGCAGCTGAGCTGCGACCTGCACCCCACCCAGCCACAGCCTTCACACCCTTCACCCCATATACAGAGCTTCTCCTCCTCCTCACCCCACTGTCACCCCAGTGATGGGGAAAGGCTGGTGAGACCCACCCTGCGACACCGGTGGGTGCTGATGGACCAGCGGGCAGAGCCGAACGCTTGCCAACACTCAAAGCCAAGCTGGTACCTGATTCACTGCGTTCACACCCTGCTCTCCAAGCATCCTTCTCGAAACCCACCAAGCAATCCAATCCTGCTGGGGGCACCCACCACGTACCGAATCCCGCCAGGGGCGAGGCAAGGGCTTGCGAGCTCTCCCGGGCACCCGAGGGTTGATGGATGGGAAGGCTGCAGGGAAAACCGCATCCACCTGGGATTTCTCCCGGCAGTTTCTCCAGCCAGCACAGATCCAAAGCACATCACCGCCGGCACAGCCCGCTTGCCGTTCCCTCCCCGTCTGCTTCTTGAAGCAGTTTTATCACCAGCAGACAAGGGGCTGGGTTGTTCATTAACCTGTTCCCATGTGGCGCTGATGAGGTTTCCCAGCGTGGGCCGACAGGTACAGGCAGGATTTGGCGGCAGGAGCTGGATGCGGACAGGACTGGCACCCCAGTGCCTTGCCGCACGCTCGGGAATCATGCACATGCATCCGAAAAGCCCGAATCCTGGATGGCAAAATGCCGGTGGCACTGGCAAAGGCCTAGATTGCCTAAAAGCAAGGGAGCGGCACGCGGGTGTCAATTGGTGTGCCGGGGGAGCGTCTCCTCCGGGTGGGGAATGCTGAATCCCACCGAGGCTTCAGGCTGCGCCGGCTCCACACTGGGATTTTACTGGGGTGGTGGGAGGACAGGATCAGCCCCTTGGAGCCGTTACTCAACCGGGACCAGAAATCCCCGTGGGGATGTGGGTGGGGGAGCTGGTATTTCCCCTCCAAGCCCTATATGGTCCCGCTCGCCCCGACGCCGATTGCCGTTTCCTGAGCCAAACAATAGCGAGAGAAAATCCCCCGAAAATGGTTTCGCAGCGGGAAAACGCGGTTCCCATCCGTGCCGGCGAAGGGAGCCGGATGCGCCGAGCCCGCGCCAGGGCTGGATCCAGCTCTGTCACCTTCCCATCACTGCCACCACCTGTGACCATGCTTCGTGTCCCCCGCTGCCACCACAGCGTCGCCTGTCTTTGAAAAGCTCTGCGCTACCGTGGTAACCAAGCAGAGACCCCGTCAGCACCAATCCTATCTCCAGCTCTGTCACCCCTGGGGCAGGATGGCTTTACCCGCCACTGGCTCAGCTCCTCCACGAACAATAACACATAGAAAAACTCCCTCAAAACCCGCCAGAGGATGGAAAAAGAGGCGGCGGGGGCTGCACAGCCTGGGGCAGGGCAGAGAGGCTCAGCCCCAGGCACCACATCGCGTCCTCCTGTTGAAAGGACATGGGAAGAAAAGACGAGGAACAATATTGCAGCCTCTAAACCCAGAGGCAAATGGGGAAAAAAAACCAAGTCCATACACACAAAGATAAAAAAAAGGCCTGGTGTTTACTGCCACCTTACTGCTCTCCAGGTGACTTGGCAGCAGGTATTTAAGCCTTGGGAGGTGGCACCTGGCTTTTGGACACGACGTTTTTCCCAAGGAGAAAGGGAAGATGCTCTGAGGCCTCAAACAAACATCGGAAACAGGGAGATCCAGGGGCTTTTATCTCCATCTTCCTTCCAGGTCCGTTAGGAAAATACGCTGACGCTCTGTGTCCTCGA
>NW_009720422.1:0-3163 GCF_000703405.1 Apaloderma vittatum
GGTGAGTCGGGCATTACTAGGTTGACATCTGGACTCGATCTTATAGGTCTTTTCCAACTTAATTCAAGGATGGAACAGAGTGCAAATTTTCAGATAATACAAAACCAGGAGTGTGTGATAACACCTCATTGTGCTGCCATCTAGCAGGCTTTCAACAGGCTGAACAAATGAGCTGAAAGGAACCTTAAGCATTTCAGCAAAAGTAGGTGCAAACCCCATGCACCAGTATGTGTTGGGGGCCAACTGGTTGGAAAGCAGCTTTGCAGTGAGGCAGCTTGGTAGAAACCAAGCTGAACACATTCCAGCAGCGTGTCCATGTAGCAAAGGCAAACAACCATGTCCTGGGCTGCCAGCGAGCCGAGGGAGGTACTATTCAGGTCTGGTGAGATCACATCTGAAGTGCTGTGTCCTGGGCTCCCCAGTATGAAAGTGATCTGGACATGCAAGGAAGTTCAGCAAAGGACAGTTAAGATGATTAGCACAGCACAGCATCTGTCATACGAGATAAGACTGAGCAAGTTGTGTCTGTTTAGCCTCAAGAAGACGACGCTCAGTAGGATCTTGTCAATCCTGTGTATAAATACCTGATGGCTCCTTCTTTTTTATACGCTCACATAATCTTCTCAGTGGTGTCCAATGAACAGACAAGAGGCAGAGGATGCAAAGTGAAAGAGAAGTAATTCCCTCTGAACATACAGAAAACAATACCCCAAGCTTTTTGGGTTGCATGGGGTTTTTTTGGTGGTTGGTTGGTTTGTTTATTTTTAAACTGTGAGGGCAACTGAATACTGAATACTAGAACGGGTAGCCCAGAGGGGCTGTGGAATTTCCATCTTTCCTTATACTCAAAACCTGAGTGGACACAATCCTGAGGCAACTTGCTCTTCTAGCAAATTCTGCTTTGAGTAGGTGAGATGGATTAAAAACTCCAGAGGTGCCTTTCAATCTCAGCCACAATTCTTTGATGCAAACCAGAACACCTATAACAGAAATCTGTTCTGTACCTGTCCAGTCTCCATTTTGAGCAAATCACATAAAAAAAATTAATTCTGCATATATACCCAAGACAGTACCTGACTCTTCACATGAAAAGGAATAAAGCAAACCTTTTCTTAAAAAAATAGGTCTGTGGGAAATGGCATGCTTAATTTGGACTGCTGGCTTTGGTTAATGATACTTAAGTTTCTGAAGAATGATAAAAAATTGTGTTCCTGTGAAAACAGGTAATTCTACAAATAGATGCATTTCAGATGTATACATCTGTAGTCCAGAGAAACATCTCAGATTACACCAAGATGCTGAATTAATGAATTTTATCCTATTTGATCTTAAAGTTCAAAAGAACAAAAACATTATCTAGTGTAAAAGCTATTATTAATTCACTCACTTTGAAGAACATGGTATCTTTTCAAACAACCAAATTCAAAGTTCCATTCAGTGTATCACAGAAGTTTTATTGCATGAAACTATGTAACATTACTAGTACACTGACTAGTTTCAAACAATAACCAGGGCCAATACCCTACACCTTGCACTGGTTCAAATTTTTTTTAAAAAGCTGGAATTTGTAAGCTTACTTTTAAACCAACTTACTTTCACACTAATTTCACACTTGGATAAATACCTCCTTGAAACAAAAATTTTATTTTTTTGTACATTTAAGAAAGTTACCTGAAAACTATAGAGAAGAAACCATATTAGTCATGTTCCAGATTGAAAGTACTGTCTAAGCATAGGAAAAGCCATATCCTTATGAAATACCAGCCAAGTCTGAACTTAAATCCACTTGAATACAGAAGAATGTATAGATAACAGAACCGTGTGTACTTAATTCATTAAAGGAGCAATTACTTACATTTTTTGAAGAACCTGGGCCATCACAACCCCATTCGTTAAATCTTCCACAGTCTGGCATGGTGCCTCAACGTTAAATGTCTGGATCTGTAGAAGAAAGGAAAAGGTTATTTTCATTTACCTCAGTCTCAAGGGGTTTTCCAAAGTTTAAAAAAAAAAAAAAAGCTACCAAATAACAAACTGAACAGAGTAAATCCCACACGTAATGTACAACCATTCATGCTTTAGCGGCATTTAAACAGTAATGCTGGTCCAAGCCATCTCTCGACCAAAACCAAAAAAATGAAAATTCACGTAACAGTGGGAAATTTTACAGGTGCTTTTTTGAGGGGGCGTCTCTCAAAAAATCAAGAGCACAACATTCAGATTTTTACAATACCTTTGGAATGTCAAGTAAATGCCCTAGCAACACTGTTTAACATTGATTTGGAGAACAAGTATCTAGATGAACATTCCTTTCTTTCCTTTACTCTGCAAGAAAAAAAGGTACTAGTGAATTAGGAAAGAAAGACAAAAATGATGCCCATGAAGAGCCAAAAAAATCAGCTCTCACAGCACGTTTGCAGTGGAAATTCAACAGTGACCAATAAAGAAATATAAATTACATCCACATTCCAAGAACAAATTATTGTCTGGCACCCAAAATAGGCAGAAGTGACTTTTACACCTCCAATTCAGTGCATTTTCCCATTGCTTAGTCTGAGCTATCCAGAAACCACAGCTCCTCTCTTCTCCAGAAAATCAGAAGCCACCACAGACTGCCAAGAGACTAGAGGAAAACCAATGTGGGAGAGTTGAAAAAGCAAGCCACACATGAAAACCAGCACAGAACAAGAAATAACATCAAACTGCTGTTTCTTCAGAAAATTGAACTTACATAGAGTCTCTGAATTGCTCCAATACAAAACAAGAAATAACACTTTCTAGCAAAATAAGTTGCAGTGACATCATGGATGCTTATGCCTAAAAAAATTTCAAGATGCTATACGGATAAAATTCTCAAACATAGATAATGAACAGTTGTTTCTAATTTTGCATATTATACTTTCAAATAATGAAAATTTAAATCACTGCCGCACAACAGCCAAATCAAAAAACAAACTTAAAAACTACTACTATTACGATTTTTCAAAAAAATAAAAAGTTAAATGCTACTTTCAAATAAGTAATACTGACATTAAGGAGACATTCAAATAGATTACAAATTAATTATATTTTTTAAATTCATTTTGTATCTTAGGATACTAAACACCTCCTTGACTAAATAAAAGTGTTTGTAACAGATCACAGAATCATAGAATGGCCTAGG
>NW_009720423.1:0-24233 GCF_000703405.1 Apaloderma vittatum
GTTCCTCCGCCAGCTCCCTCAGCACTCTCAGCACTTACACCACCTCCTTCTACAGATGGGAAACCAAGGCTCTGTGAAAGGGCAGCTCAGATGCTATTTCACAGAATCACAGAGTGTTTGGGCTTGGAAGGGACCTCAAAAGGTCATCTAGTCCAGCCCCCCTGCAAGAGCAGGATCACCTACAGTAGGTCACCTAGGAACGCGTCCAGGTGGGTTTGGAATGTCTCCAAAGAAGGAGACTCCACAACCTCTCTGGGCAGCCTGTTCCAGTGCTCTGTCAACCTCCCAGTGGAAAAGCTTTTCCTAATGTTTTTGTGCAACCTCCTATGCTCCTGCTTGCACCTGTCGCCCCTTGTCCTATCATTGGGCATCACTGAGAAGAACCTGGCTCTGTCCTCCTGACACTCCCCCTTGACGTATTTATAGACATTAATGAGGTCACCCCTCAGTCTCCTCTTCTCCAAGCTAAAGAGACCCAGCTCCTTCAGCCTTTCCTCATCAGGGAGATGTTCCACTCCCTTCATCATTTCTGTGGCTCTGCGCTGGACTCTCTCCAGCAGTTCCCTGTCTCTCCTGAGCTGAGGAGCCCAGAACTGGACACAATATTCCAGATGGAGCCTCAATGGTGCAGAGCATGAACGGAGGAGAACCTCTCTTGACCTAGTGGAATGACTCAGTTCGTCCAAAAGCAGATGCCTAAGGGCATGTCTTATAGTAGCCAAGGTTAAAAAAACTAGGAAGTTGGCAAATCTGATGAAAGACCTGCAGAACACCCAAGCGGGATATCTCAGTTCCCGAAATGGTACTATGTACTTATATGTGGGAATTTCAATCCACCCAGTATTGACTGATTCCTTAGTTGTTATAAAAGGGAATAAATAATGCTGCTCTTTTCAAGGAAGACAGAACGAGTGTGTAGTTGTAGCTTTGAATAACTTTACGATTTCTCTTTCTCTGGCAATAAAATTATCTACTATAATAGACTGTTGTACAAAAACTTTCTAGATAAGTGCTTTTATGGGAAATTTCTATGGATTGCAGTTTCCCTTGGGACAAAAAAATGCTAGGAACCTCCTTTGAATCTTGTCAGCACAATAAACTACAGCATTTCATAGCTACAGATAATGGGTAGAAATTACTGCAAAAAGCAACCCTGCATTGGATGTCTAGAAAATTCAGAGAATCAATCAGTTCTTCTGCATTGATGTTCCAAACTGAATGAAAGCAATAAATACACTATTTTGAAATTATTTCAAGATAATAGATGCATCATTACTGTACTCACACAAGAAAATTGTTGATTATGTATAAACACAGACTGTGGCACTGAATAGACAGTGTACAGGACAAAATGTTCATAGGATTTCATACTAAATGGGAGGTATTTTGTAGTGAGACTTGAAGCAAAAAGCAATCTGCATTAAATAAAGTTAAGAATTGAACAACGGACAAAATTTAGGCTGGTGGGACTTGCTATTCCATTTCTCTTGAAATAACACAATTTTCTTCCATTCGAAGCCTCCTGCTACATTCTCAGCTGATCGCAGTATGGATCGATGTCCCTGCATCTAATAGATGCTCGTGCCATATTTGTATGGTTTCATTCAGAACCTTGTTTACAGGCGAAAAGAAAGCACTCCCCTATTGTATTTATATACATATATGCATATATATATTCACACTTTACTTTCTTCACTGGTCTGAAGCACCAGGTTACACACAAATGCACTGTATATGGTGTCTTTTAGGTATGCTTTTTCTTTGTTCTCTTTGATACGCATAAGCTTATGTTTTTTAAACTATTATTGAGTTGTTCATAGTGTGGAGTCTAGAATGCCAGACTGAACCCCACCCCTGCCTGCACTCCTTTGCCAGAATTTCTCTGCATTGCATCGTTGAGTCACAAATATCTCATTTTACCTAGAATAAATGATTGCTTCTGCTCTCTCTATAGAACTATAGTTGTACCACACAAAGGTAAGCAAAAGTTAAATAAAAACAACTAGCAACAGATGGATGATCAAGTATACAAACTGATGTCACAGCTAAATCAAGTCACAAAAAATTACAGACTGGTCAGGTTCCACAGAAATATGAGGAAGAATGTGAGGATGACAGAGCCCTGGCACAGGCTGCCCAGGGAGGTTGTGGAGTCTCTTTCTCTGGAGACATTCAAAACCTGCCTGGACACGTTCCTGTGCGATCTACTGTAGGTGATCCTGCTCTGGCAGGGGAGCTGGACTAGATGATCTTTTGAGGTCCCTTCCAACCCCTGACATTCTGTGGTTCTGTGGAAAGTTTAGGCAGAGTCCTAAGACCTTACAAATTCAGTCAAAAACTTATGGCCAGTGGCAATACTATACTATGGGGCTACATGGGCAGAGTGTGTTTTATAGAACTGTGATACAGTTCATCCAGTTGAAGAAATGAAGTGTCAATATACTTGAAGATCCCAAAATGTCACTCTATGAGTGCATACTTAAAACACAATGTAATTAAACAGTCCTAAAAACATGTAATGGACACACAATCAAATATAATAATCAATGACAAAATGCAGCAAATCGGTCAAATACCTAAAAAAGGAAGCCATATCAAGGGTTTCTTCAAATCTAAGTTACTGCGTAGTTGAACCTTGTTATTCATTATTCGGTAACTGCATATGCTATTGGAAAACAGTCTTATGAATGGATCCATATCTTCCAGTGAGTCAGACTTCGTGGCTGGGCAAAATTGGTGAACTGATCTCTGGAGGAGACAGGACAAAGATTGAAGCTGCCAGTTATGTGCAGTGGGTGAGAATCTCTGTTCCCAAGGTGCTAACTATCACTGTTTATTCTTAGTGGAACAGGTTAACCAGAAACTGTGCAGAAGACAGAGCATGGAAGAAGCATCCAACAGAGATTTCCAAATTCAAATACTAAGAATTTTCTTATTAAAGCCTTGTTAGTTAAGAACCACGAACTAGGAATGTTCGTAAGTGATGTGATAAGTATAATAAACACCCTGTAAACATGTAAGCTCAGGAGAGAAAGAGCCTGCTGATATGGTAAAATACGACGTAATTGGAGGACAATGACACTTCTTATTCTAAGGCAGACCTTACTGAGTTTACAGACCTTATTCAGTTTGCCACTTACTTAACTAGTCAGTAGTGCATATCTAGACCTGATCATCTTTGGATTAGTTTAAGTGCCTGAAGATAGGCATCTACTGCTATGTAAGACAACCTAAGGTATCTGAGATGTCCATACAGTGCAGGCAGTTATGACACTGGATCTATAGGAGACCCTCATCTTTATGGAACAGCAGTCAAGAAAACGAGTGACCACAATGGCACTTAATGTCCAGTTTAGACACTGGAATTCACTCACCTGCATCAGAATATCACACTTCAGGAACCAAGTTCATTTATAAAGTCATGATCACTGTACTGAAGTTAAGAAGGACATAGGATGGACCTCACCTGGAGTTCCTTAATTGTAAAAAACCCTCCTCTAAGACATATACATGTGGAAATAGATGTAATGGAAACCTTGGTAAAACAACTTGGGAAATTTGGGAGGAGAATATTTTATAATGTGTCATTTTCTGCATTCCATAGTCTTAAATAAAATGGTTTTAGGATACAAATAATATCTTTTGAGAAAATTTTGTGCCTGAAAGTTCTTTCAGTCCCTGTAACAGGCAACACTAATTTGATTCAGGAGAGAGAAAACATCCTTACGCAGTGCTAAGCATCTAATAAAGCTGACATCATCTGTCTCATCATCGTCTGTTCACCATTCTGTGTTTGTAAATAAATGACACTGGAAAAGAATTCTTTTATCCATGTGTGAAGGTTCTGAGTGGATTCTTTTCTGGCTCCAGTCCTGAATGAGAAGACATGGTCAGTCTGCTTCAGTCATGGGAAAAAATTGTTACAGAAAACTTGGAATGGATGATGAATGTTGGAGGAAAGAGGAGGTGGGTACAGTGGAGAAGTGGCCAGGGTACTTTGTGTCTCTACTGCCATTATAAAGAAACTGGAAATTAGTCAGAAATTAGATGTCAAGAAATTGGAATGAAACAAAGAGAGGGTGGAGACAGAAATCACTGTGAGGCAGAAGAGAGGGAGGACAAGTACCTGTAGGATCGCAGGGGAAAATTCAAGGCTGTAGGGCTGAGATCAGTCTCACTATGGAGGAAAGGACAAAGCTTGATAATAGAGGGAAAAATCATAATTTTCTCCTTGCAGACAGGAGAAAGCTATTGTGACAACTACAGGGTTGTTGTCTTTTTCCTGCTTTTCCAAGACAGTAGAAAAATGTGTTTTGTTTTTTTTCTATTCAGGATACAGTAAAGTGGATAGGACAACTGGAAAGAGGGCAGTATATGCAGGAAAATACGATACCCTACTTCCAGGGTGTGTAGAATATCAAAGCCTATTCTCTAAGAGGTTATTAAAGAAGCCAGAAGATCCATGAGCAGATTGGTACAACCCTGCAGCAATCCCTAAGAGATCAACAGATGTGTGTATGAAAATTAAAGCCACGTTTTCCTCCTGGGCAGTGTAGTTGCTTCTGTAACAAGGAAAATTTATAGTGCTTTGCTGAAGACTAAAAGCTAAAAAGGAAGTTTCAGTGCCCAAGATGGAGGAAGCTGTAGGAAAATAATGTTTCTTATCATACTCCTTCCACTGAGGCAAAAAGTACCAGAGAAAATATGTCTTGAATGTGTTTGTGTTTGTATAAGAAGGGTTTCCTAAGACACAGTGCTAGTTCAATGTTCTCTCCTTAATGGAAGCTCTAAGGAAGCATGAGCAGATGGCAAGGAAAGAAAACTGAGGATAAGATTTGCTTTTTATTTATCCTAGAACAATCCAAGCCTTACTTTACAAAGCTACTGTGGAACATTAAGGTCAGGTTGGAAAGCTCAAGGCCAGGTTGGACGGGGCTTTGAGTAACCTGGTCTAGTGGGAGATGTCCCTGTCCATGGCAAGGGGGTTGGAACTAGATGACTTTTAAGATGCTTTCCAACCCAAACCGTTTCATGATTCTATGAAATTAAGAAAGTAGGTGACTAGGAAACGTGTTGATTGATTGTGTGACTTTCATTCAGCAAAAAGGAAAATCATCACATCAGACATCTGCACATGTGTGCCCACAGAGGGAAACTTAACTACTCATCTGAAAGGGGAACACACTCTAAAAAATTTATCGGAGCATGTTAAGTTTTTAAAAAATATATTAGATTTGAATCCTTCACTACTAATAAAATATGTTAGTTCCAGAAGTGGACTGTGTCAGCTAGCAGTGGCCCAAAAATTTCCACAAGTAAAAGAGGGAATTAACTCCCATAGCTTCACCACACAGAATGGTGATGAGCCTAGAGAAGAAGGAAATTCATAGAGTTCCTACTGAAGTTTGAAAATTAACCCACAGGAATGATCTGGTACTTTGGTATGGCATTTCATTGTGCAGAACAAACTGAGTAAGCTGAAGAGTACTAAACAATGCTTTACACTATGTATACCTTTGATTGATATCTGGTCCTCCCTCAAAACCTCACACATTTTGAACTAAGCATAAAGGGTCTAAAAGTATTTGAAAGATTACAGAAAAGAGTGTCAATACTCTTATCTGCCCTGCAACCAGTTCCTTTCCCCTTTATCTGAAGAGGAAATTTCCAACCTATGAGCATTTTGGATAAAGGGACATCAGTATACCACATTATTAAGCATTTTGCAAGTGTATTCATGGCCAAAACAATTGAAAATTTGGTAGGATGTTCTGCTGTTGAAATTCAAAGATGAGAATTTGCCAACAGTAGTTGTTTCTTAAAAACTTGTGTGTTACCGAAAACAGAGGACTTCTCCGTCGGTATTTCTAGCAATACTAAGAAATCTGTGGAAAAAAAAGGTCTGAAATATTCTGAATTTCACACAATAGTTGAGATTAGAGGGGACGTCTGCAGGTCAGCTGGCACAGGCAGGGCCACTTCAAGCCAGTTGCCCAGGACTTCTATGATTTCCAATCAAAATAGATATCAGCAACGCCCAAGATTAAAAAAAAACCTATAATAAGGAAACAAGCGTATAATACATGTTTTTGCTTTGAGCAGAGCATCTGGTAGCCTTCTACAATGAGATGACTAGCTTGGTGGAAGAGAGGAAAGGTATTTCTTACACGACGTCTTGTTTGGTGGCATAAATGAGTATCCCACCTTTTGCTTAGTTAAGGTGGTTCAGAAAAATGATGCACAATTTCTTGGGACACAAATTCATCTCATTGTGAGATAAGAACCAAAATTAATAAGGACTGGCATCATCCCAAAACAAAATGTATTGCCATTTTTTAATGCAAATTAAAGACATTTTAGGAGTAAAATGAAGATTACAGGGGCTGAAGTTTTTCTGACTGTAAAGAAATAGTCAATCTTATGAAAACAGTATAAAAGGGATAATGATGCTGTCTGCTCCCTACAGAAGAACAATATAATGCCTTAAAGAAAAGTCAGATGACTCATCGAACAGCTTGGAGGTATTTCTAAAGTAACTTCAAAACAAAAATGAGAGTTTAGTCACTATTGCTTCCTGGAGAAGACAGAAACGTGAACATACAGGATAAAGAAGAAAACACACACAGTACCAGCAATACTCAACACATCAGGGAATTCAGCAATATGAATTCATAGAAATGCTTCGTTGAACTTGTTGCCTGAAATACAGAAATCGTCGTTGACACCTGCATTTCACAATATAATGGTAGTTTAAATTGCAAGAGAGATTTTGCCAACAGTAATTTTCCTTTCTAAAGAGAAGTGGGATTTTAAGAAATGAGTCCAACTGATGTCTGTGACAAAAAACCTTCAAATCTACATTCAGTCGTAACATAAAATTATTACAAAGACGGACATTGTTAACCTGTGACCCCACATATCGTTCGAGAAATTCTGGAGATTTGCACCAGAAATGTTTGATTATTTATTTCATGTTTCTTCAAACATTGCAAACCATGGTACATGGTTCATTGATCAGACAGCATCACAACCTTTCTAGGTAAATCCTTAATGAAAATAAGGGAGGCTTTTCAATATATAATTTTATTTTTAATAGGACATGAAAACAATAGAAAGATGATTTTAGCAGAGAGAAATCAGATGTGCAGGACAGATGGTCATGTTCACCAATGGACTGGAGTTTGATCTAGTAGAATATAGACCAGAATTAAGATCAACATGCAGCAATTCATATACTTAAAACCCCCTTATACAAATTAATGGAAATTAAATATCATAATAAACCATAGCTTCCTTCTACTCACAAGAGAAGTAATGAGGAATCAGTTACCTTCATCTCCTGATGCATAAGAGACATTGGAGTCCCATGGGCTTTCTGAAGTATTTATTCTGCAAGGCTAAAAATTTTATTGAGAAGACATTGAATTCAGTGTCATGATTGGATATACCACCAGAATACTCGTTTTGGATGGAGTTTGGTCTTTCAGAAACTATATACTTTCAGTCATGTACTGACCAGTGCATGAGGCAAGAAAGATCTTAACAACAGTAGTTTCAATGGAACAATGGAACAAGTCTCGAAGAAATGATTACTGATTATGAGAAGGACAACACTATAAAGAAAATGACTAATCATAAGAGAAGGAAAAGGCAAATGGCTTGGGTATATGTTTTGAGGACACTTCTGCCTGAATACTTGGTAGGCCAGGAACAGGTAAACAGGTTGTATAGGATTTATGAAGTCACTTCTGCCTCAGAAGAAGGTGAAGACTGCAGTTCATAATGAAATATAGATTCTTCATTTTACCACATGAGAAGGAAAAATTGCATCAGGCTTGAATGTAAGAGGGAATATTTTGAGCATTTGATCTATACTAGGAAATGCCTAGTATCAGCAATTCCAGAAAACAAGCTGAGGGTGATAGATTTGAAAATCACAAACCAACTTCTGATAGTACAGCAGGAAAATGATTTAAACTACTGTGGAGTGAGAAAAACGAAATTATACAAAGAGTATATGGGATGGGTGAAGTTTGTGGAGGCCTCTGTTAACATTTTCAGAGGAGTAACAGATGAAGGGGCAAGTTAAACGCTTCACTTAGCAGCACTCAGCATTATTCAGTTTTACTTGCAGCTCTTATGTGTATCAGGAGTTGAGCTTTCATTGATGCTACTTCCATAAATATAGTAGAATGAACTTCGACCTTCCAAAACAAATAAGAAAAGACGTGGCAAAAGAATCTTCTGATACTTGTGTTTTATCCAGTGATGCCACAATTGCCAAGAAAGACACTGATAATATTATTGTTCTTTCAGAAAAAGAACAGGGTTCACAAAACTCTACCTATATATAGACCGTGACTCTTGTCACGTATAACACAATTTTAGTAGATAATTTTGGTCCAAAGGGAAGGAAGATCATATGGATCTAGATTTTAGGTGTAAATATAAAGATTTTTCAAAGGAGGAAAAACGATAAGAAAGGATGGCTTATTAATGTAATACCTCATTGAAAACAATGTAGAAGGGCTACCTGGAGTACAACAAAAGAAACTGATCTTTTCTGCAAAGATTAGTGTCTGACTGAGTAGGTTCTCATACATAAAGAAAAGTCGCATCAAAATTCCTCGTATCTGTGGAATGAATAAAAAGTACATGTCAGAGAAAACTGAGATAGGTTTAGTCCTAATTATACACTAACATCTCATAGAAAAGGAATTAAAAAAACCCTTAATTAATTACATTTCAAGAATTATCAAGCTTAAAAAATATTTTGATATAAGACTGAAAATGAGACACACTCGTAAAAAAGTCATATCCTACATTTTATATAACATAAGACCACTCAGAAAGCTCATCCAGAAATGAGAGGAAAAAGTTAAAGATGCTGCAAGCCCATATTTAACTGTAAAGCACAAGAACAGATCTCATCCAGCTTCACATTGCAAATGGGAACCAACTGGTCTTCATTTCCTGGCTATTTACCAAACAGCTGGAGACACCATCACTTACTAAAACTAAACAATGTTTAACATTTCAAACCATTCTGCTTCAAAACTTGAGGTCTGGAATTACCCGTAAAATATATCTTTAAATACTTTTCCTTCCAAAGAATATGGGGGAGGAGGGATTGCACTGAAAAAATGTTCCCAGTAACTGAGAACTTTTCAAGATGTAAATTGACATTTCTGCATACAGCAGGAAAACAACATCTGGCCACAGTTTTTGGAGTGAATTTATAAATCTAGTAGTGTTTAGAGTGTAAATATCTGCATTCAGCTTTATCCCATTTGAACTCCTTTGTAGGCAATTGAGGCAATAGAAACAGTTATTTCTAGGATATGAGTCATCTGACCAACCATAGGATTAAACTAGGTGTATGATTTCTTCTATATCATCTATAGAGGGA
The DNA here is from genome assembly GCF_000703405.1 of Apaloderma vittatum. Lineage (NCBI taxonomy): Eukaryota > Metazoa > Chordata > Aves > Trogoniformes > Trogonidae > Apaloderma > Apaloderma vittatum. Next base: position 9,410 of record NW_009720423.1, read on the forward strand.
TTTTAGGGTCCTGAGTTTGGGTGAAGATATCTACATAGAAATTTAATGAGATTTGTTCAGATGGGACCCTTAGGATTTGTAGTTGTAGTCATCTCTCATGACCATCTACCTCCATTGGAGGCCTCAGGAGCCACAGAAGATGAAGGGTAGGAATGTGTAAATAATTTTTTAAAAATCAGCATTTTCATGGGAAATATCTCTGCTACATAAGCACTGAGATGTGGCTGAACATGAAGTTGCAGCCTGTCAGACCACACAGGCAGGCAGAAGCATCGCTTCATTCACAGGGAGTGCCAGTCCGTTGTAAGGTGTCAGCAAAGTCAAGCGCAGACTTGGCCAACTCCTTGGTGAGAAGCCACAGGGTGGAAAGTACACGCTTCCATTGAAAGTGAGACTGGAATGTTTTTCTGCAGAAAGTATAGTGGGTGACATCCAGCCTCTCATAGTGTTCTGAGATGTGGAGAACATATATCAAAGCAGGTACACAGAGTTTGGGTGCCTTTGGCTTCCTGTTTAAGAAAGTTGAATGATTCAGAGACAGCTACAAAAATTATGTTGAATCCCCAATCCAGTGTCAAACATCAGCATTATGAAGATAAGTATGTCCTTCTGGTCTGGCTCCTGGTGGCACCTTTTGTGGTATAAATTTCTAGTGAATTCTTCTGAGAACAGTCTTGAGATTGAGATAACTGGCCCAGCATGGCCAAGCGTTCGGGGAAAAAGTCTCTTCTATGACTGGAAGAATAACTACAAAATCTTGGAAGTGAAGTTAACAACTTTTACCTCCTAGAAATTGAAAGATGGTGCATTTGCACTGGGACCAATAATAACATTAAGATGAATTTCTGAGATAGCTTAGGGGGGAGACAGAGCAAGAGGGCAAAGAGGACTCCACAGTTAGCTGTGACAATGATGGTGATGGAGGATGAAGGGGAATACTGAAAACACTTGACACAAAGTATTCAGTTTACATTTTGGGAGACAAGCCTGAGTAGTAATAAAACATGTTGTAAGGAGCACAAGATCATGGTGCAGGACTTCCATATCTTGATATGATCTTCTAGAAATAAAAAAAATCTCTGAAAAGACTGAGCCTGCCTCAGGCTGGTTTGATCATGAACAGGAATAATAATCAGAAAGAGAAATATTTCACAATTGTTTTCTCTTCAATTCTATTTTACATGTCAAGGAAGATTTACATAATGCTGCTTTTAAAGAAAACAGAATTTTGAAAAGAACATTGCAAATTTATGTCAAATTGGTGAGACATTAGAAGTCCAAATGCATTCCTCCTGACAACTGACATCTGAAAATGAAAGAGATATCAGACTATGGTTGTCCAAATTTTTCAAAAGAGGCTACAGATGAAGAACCACCCATTGATTCAGTACTCCACTGGAAAAAATACAAATCTCGGACAAAGGGCAGCTTCAGAAAAAACAGAATATGGAAATAAAATAAAACATTTCCCGTCTGTTCTCGTACTGCTGCTTTTGAAAAATTAAGGAAGACTTTGATCCATAAAGAAGTGTATATAGGGTGTGTGCTCCTCTTATTATGGAAAAAGGAAAGAATTTGGCAAAATAAGAAAAGATATCAGCAACACATGCTCTAGCAGATGGAAAACAGTGATATGATCATAACTGGAAAGAAACACTCACCAGCATGTCAAGACATTCAGTTTTATTGCTTGGGTGTAAAGATCTCTATCATACCAGCCTAGAAGCTTTGACTGACGTTACTCTCACAGATGTTTTTGAATGAACTTCTACCCCTCAGAAAGTAAAAAAATAGATATTCTTCCCTAACATTTGCATTTAAACTGAAGTTGTTATATGTGCCAAGAAATTACTGATTGTATAACTAGTCTATATTAAAAATCTTCTTAGACTGCCTTGGAAGGGAATGCTAATGTTTCTTTCTAGAAAGGTTGTTTGGAATGTTTTGGAGAAGTTCTGGAGCATATAGCCTAGTGGCAAAAAGAAAATAAATTAATCATGAGGACATGTGAATGAGTTTTCTCGCTTTGAACGTATTTTTTTACAATATATGAAAAGCTGAACCCACCCATTAAGCCAGCCAACTTGTGTTCTCTTCATAGATACTGGAGATAAAAAGGAACCTTTTAAGGTGAGACATCAGAACTAATACCTCTAAGACACCTTAACTCTTTGTATTGTTCATGAAGCAAGCTGAGGGAAGAGTAATTAAAGACAGGCTCAAATATTTTCCAGAGAGCAAAATGTGCAAGTGATGGAAGTTTGCCGGAAAAATTATGTCTAAGTTTCCACAGATTCTGAAATTCATAAAAGAAACAACAGCTGTACCTAAGGAATATGAGGAAATTAAGTCAAAAGGAATCTCAGCCAAGCAAAAAATATGCCCAAGTGGCATAGATGCAGAGTTCAGTACAGGTAGGTGATAGGAAATCACAGAATCATGGAACAGTTTGAGTTGGAGAGGACCTTAAAGATCATCTAGTTCCAGCCACCCAACCATGACAGGGACACTTTCCACCAGGCCAAGTTACTCAAAGCCCCATCCACCTGGACCTTGAACACTTCCAGGGAGGAGACATCCACAGATTCTCTGGGCAATATGTGCCAGTAACTCACAGAAAATAATTTCCTCCTAATATCTAATAAAATCTACACTCTTCTAATTTGAAACCATTACCCTTTGTCTTATAAGTACACTCACTCATAAAGAGTATCTCCCAATCTTTCCTGAAGGACTCCTCTCAGTATTGGAAGGCTGCTCTTTCAGCCTGTCCTCATAGGAGAAGTGCTCCAACCCCTGATTACCTTTGTGGCCCTCCTCTGGGCTCACTCAGACATGTCTGTGTCTCTTTTTGTTTTGGGAGCCCAAAACTGAACAGATGTGGTCTCACCAGAGCAGAGTAGAGGGGCAGGATACCCTCCCTCAGACTGCTGGTCATGCTTCTCTTGATGCAGCCCAGGATGAGATGGCTTTCTGGGCTGTGAGAGCACGTTGCTGGGTCATGTTCAGTTTTTCATCCACTGCTACCCCCAAGTCCTTATCTTCAGGGCTGCTCTCAATCTGCTTGTTACCTAGTCTGTACTTGCACCAATCCAGGTACAGGACCTGGCACCTGGCTGTGTTGAACTTCATGATGACATCCCTTTCCTTCAGCGTGTTGACCACACCACAATTTGGAGTCACTGGCAAACTTGCTGAGGCTGCACTTGATTGTGTTGTCCATGTCACCGACAAAGATGTTAAACATCACTGGCCCCAATACTGACCGCTGAGGAACACTACTCATCAGGGGTCTCCACTCAAACATTGAACTGGTCACCACAACTCTAAGTGCAAGCATCCAGCCAATTCTTTATCCAGCGAGTGGTCTATCCATCAAATACATGTCTCTCCAACTGAGAGACAAGGATGTCGTGTGGGACGGTCAGGAGACAGTCAGTCTTGACACACAGTCAAGACTGATCAGCTTTTCCCCCATTTTTCCAAATCTTTTGCACTAGACCTTTAGAAATTAATAAACTTTGATACCTGTATAATATATATAAAGAAATTAAATTTTCCCCTTTTAACATAGAAAAATTTTAAAGATCAAATTTTTAAAGACAAATATGTCTTTGAGAATTTAATTCCCATTCATGCTGACTTTGTGATTCTTGAATAACAGAAGCATAATTATTCTAAAGACAGATGTTTGAATCTACTGATTGCATTATACACTGCATTATATACCATAGCAAAAGAAGCATTATTAGAAAACCATTACAAACCTTGAAAAGTGACATACAAGCAAGTGTGATAGATGGAATCTTTGTTATCCCATAAAAATTTCACATCAATCAACAAAGATGAAAAATGGGCACAGACATTCCAGTCATTGAACATATTCCAATAATATTAAGAATCTGGTAGACAGAGAATATGCAGACAAAAATATTTTGTCCGACTTCCTACAAGCTATATGACTGCCTCCTATGAAACAAGTCAAACCAAACTGAGAAAAGTGATAAAACTTTATAGTTGGGGTTTTTTATTTCATAAAAATGCACTCATCAAAATAGCAGGATATTTCACTTAATTATGAAGCTACAGACTTGACTATCAAATGAGAACAGAAAGCATTTTTGGCTCTACTATTTTCAGATAAACCGAGATCTTCATTTTCACACCTGCAGAGATGTCATCAAAGCCAAGAAAAATGTACATAACATAATTACAATGTACAATGAAAAGGATTGAGAAATGACTGATATCTCTTACTGAGCTAGTGACAGTGTCCCCAACCTACTACCAATGACAAACATTTCAGAAGAATGATATAGACCCATGATTAGTCAAATCATTCAAAAGTCAAGTTGAGCTACTCCTTGACTTCATATGCCACAGGAGCTAAAGGAGAATGAAGAAGGTCCGTGCCTGAAGCAGCAGGAGAGACAGCCATAAATTTTTCCCAGGGGTGTTCCTTAAGGGAAAACCAAAGGGGAAGTCACATGTTAGTAATGCTGCAGGATGTCCAAAACAACCCTTCCTACAGCCTCTGCTTGAAGCATGGACTTATGAAAATCCCAACCATATGCGGAGATGTGGCCAGTGCTGAGCATGACACACATCAGCAAAGCAAAATAAAATTTAAGACATGTTCTTTACTTGATAATGGCTAGGAACTGACCTGACAAAACCAGATTTCCACTGTTTTCAAGTTTCCCTTGGGGAATTAAGAAGATTATGAGAAATGAGTATCTAGCTGCCGAAATCAAGTTAACGTCTTGTAACTCAACCAAGGGCAAACAGCTCCACCTCTTCTGGAATGACAGACACAGGACAGGTTGAAGGTGTAAGCAGCTGAAGGTGTTCCTGCCATAGAAACAAATCAAAGACACAACTCGGTTGGATTTCCCAAGATATAAGGGAAGGGGAATATTGTTCTGAAGATATTGAAAACATAAAAAAACCACTAGGTCAATGTAAGACATTTAACTTTACTGCATGATATAGATTTCTGGAACAGTGCAGATCATCGACTAGCTATCTTATTGCAAAGCCATGTGCATCATTTTCTCCCTCCCTATTAAAAAAATACCTTTCTTCAGAGATCGCACTTTAAGAATTAAGGGCAAGTGCTTGGTGAATATATGCAAGATACAGTCTAAAATCCCGGTATTACCATTCTAAAGACAGATGACATGAGACTGTGGCTTCCGGATCGTGCACAGGAGATCAAGAACATAAAATTTACTAAATGTTTTGAGAGAAAATGTATACATTACAAGGTTATCAAAATAAATTTGCAGTCAAAAATTGAAGAAATATTTCTCTGCTTGCAGTCACTTATTATAAAATTTGTGTGTCAAGTGTGAAGGGGAAAAATCTACAACAGAAAGCAGATCTGTAAAATAATTTCCTTACTGGTAATACATCTTAGCTTTAGCCAAGAAAAAATATATAGGTTCAGACATTTTTGTAATCAGAGGTACCTCAGATAAGACTTTAAATAACAATGCTGCATGAGAACATTAATTTTTGCTTTTGTATGAAAACGTTCAGCTGGCATTTCCACCTATTCTGTCACAATGGAGACCAAAGGGCAGAATCTATTAATGAAAAATTCATCATCTAAAGTTAAGCAGAAGGTGATTGTCATCAGAAGGCAGTTGCAGGGAAGGAAGATTCGGGTGCACAAAAGGAGGGAGGAAGAACACATGGCTTGTCTTTGCCCTTCTCTTAGCAGATGCATACAGAGTTATGTCTGAGACAGAAGAAATACTTATTTTGACCTTTTAAAATGGAAAATCCTTCTTGGATGAACTTCCTGCCATGAGTGGAAAGAGTTTATCCTAAATTAGAATTCTGTAACAGCATACGTATCCAGAAAAAAAGCTGTTACTAGCTTGATCCTGTACCAATCTTTTATCTATGTAGCCTTTGTTCGGGGGAAAAAGAAACACAAAACAAAAAAAATGATTGAATACAAATTCTTTGTGCATAATTGCTGCATTTTACATAACATACTGAAATAAAACTGTTATCAGAACAATCACTTACAGAGCAGGAACAACGCAGAGAATTCAGAAAGTTTAACACTGCAACACTTCATCTGTACATGAAACATCAGCATAAGCCCACTACTATAATAATAGTGCAAATAACATCATATAAGATATACCAAACCTTCACTGTACAAACTCTTAGTATATTATGGACATTGTAATAAGACTATTGCCAAAAATTTCTGATCTGTATACACTGAAATGGCAAAAAAATGGAAGTGCCTTGCTATATAACTCATTCATGGTTAAACTGATCCAGGATCACGTGTCTGCTGAGACTTCTGTAACCATTTTTCAAGCTTTGATCTAAAACACATGATCATCTTTCCTCAGAGCATAACTGCAAAGAGCAACGAGAATTTTTACAGCACTTCTGAAAAATGCCAAAGGCATGCACACAGTTTTATCAATATATCACCTGACTTTTTCACTGTGGTGCAGAAAATTCCTTTAGTAGAACTCTTAGGGGGAAGATGACTTATGTGCAGTTTTGAAACAAGTTCTCCATAAGCAGCCTTTTCAAAACAAAAAAAACCTGCAAAAATAAATCAATAAAGAAGGATGTAAATAATCATCCTGTAGAGGAGCAGATTACTGTTTCTGTACTAAACAGGATTTTTCACGTCAGTCTAAAATATACTGTATCAAGTTCCAAATGATGGAAAACAAGACATTGGGAATGATTTCCCTCTTTATTCTCCAGGTAATATAAAAATCTCTCAACTGATCCTTTTATAAATACAATGGTCTGGAAGGGAACTTGGCAAAGTCAACTACCTCTGACAGAAGTTGCCTATTTCCTTTAAAAAATATACGTCAAAATTATTTCTCTAATACTTTTTCTTGAGGCAAAGCAGAAAACCCTACATTATAAAAAGATATATTTTTAGTAAGCAGTCAAAAAGACGGAAAAAAAAAGAAAATACGACTGAGCTTTTATTCATTAAAAACCCTTGACCCTGTAAATGCATGTTCTAACCCTGTGGGTCGTGGGTTCAATTTCCCTCTAATGACAAAGATGGTAGTCATTACGTTTGAAAGAAGTAGTCATTACGTTTGAAAGAATTAGTCATTACATTTGTTGGCGTTGCTTAATACGTAAGAATTCGAACCTCATGCTCAAGAGTTTTTCTGTTTAACAATTTTCATAGTATCCATCCACAATAATATGCAGACTAGAAATACAGTACAGAATTATTATGTTTTATATTTTTAGGCTCTTTTAGTGAAAGGGGCAAACTGAAGAAATCTCAAGCTTCTTGCCCCAATATTTCCTGGTTTGTGATATTTTTAGTTGGTTTTAGCAGTTTCCAGGATTCTTATAATACAGACATTTATATTGCAATTGTGAGCAGCTTCAGTTCACAGAAAAGACAGGAATTAAGCAATTAGTAATTAAAATAGATATTAAGCTGCCCCTAAAAAACACACTCAGAAATTTTAAAATGAAAAGTAAAGACCTTTTCTCATCTGGGTCAGATAACAGGAACTGGGAGTTATTACCATTTCACGGCTGCTCCCTGGCCCCTGGGAAATAAAGTGACTTATGGATGTGGATCCCATCCACAAAAATGTCATTCTTTAGTCTAGAAATATTCTGAAAATTCATTTAGTGCTATCCCAGGTCATCAAATATTACAAACTGTATCTGATATTCCTCAAAACTTCAGCAACTGGGGAAAAGCTTTTGAAAAAGCCTATGAATTGACTGACGAGGCAGAGTTGTGTAAAGAAATCTCAGAGCAGCAGAGCTTTGGCTCATGGAGTATATTATCTGCACAAGAAGGCACCTTCCAACACACTCCAAAGAAGTCTGCAATAATGTAGGCACAAACAGTCTTTCCTCAAGTAAAACAAGCTATTTATACTGTATTATCTGAATTTATTTGATTTAAGTTTGTTTTGTACATGATAACATTAAATGTCCATAAAAAGGTTTAACTACTCAAAAGAAAGTAAAACTTTATGTAGTAATAAATTTCCTCTGTAGAAAACATTACCTAAAATAACACATTCACACCAGATATTTTTTGTTTTTGTAACACTGAACTTCTCTGTGAAAAAATGTATAAAATATTTTTTCCTAGAAGCAGAACAGAAGACTGTTTATTGAATAAAGGAACAGTTCAAACCAAAATAGTCACACTGAAATCAACACTCCAGTGGTCATCAATTGAAAATTAACCTGCGTGATACATATTCTCTGGATCTCTGATCATATATACCTGCTGTGCACACGCAATATTTAAAAACTATAGGGCCTATCTAGCTTTTACAGCAGATAGTTCTTCACAGTATAGCAAGCAAGAATACCATAATAGTACAAAATGAGTTGCTGAACCCAGAATAAGAGAAACAGACAAATGAGCTGAGAGGAACCCATGTCAGAGCCACGACAGAGATGTACAAGGCAAGATGATAATGCCCTTCCTTATAACTACATAGTCTTCATTGGATACATCATGATTAGGATACTATTTTAGGGATATTTTTTGTGAATTTTTATTTTCCCACTCTGCATTTCAAAAGGTTGTTTTTCAAGGATATATACCTGAAAACTCTTATGAACTAGTGGAGGAGAACAACGGTTCACCATCGAGTGAAAAATCAGATATCAATACTATTGTTGTGATGGTTAATTGAGGAAGCAGAGTAGAAATGCCAGAGAATATCAACATAAGGGACCATACCAGTGTTGATTAGCTCAGGTTTTGTGTTTCTTAAGAATTCAGAAAAATTATAAATGTACAGTTTCAAACGAGGCTTTTATCTACATTGGGTGATGCACACAGCGTAAACGAACATGTAAAAATAAAAAAAAGTCTGCTTTGTAATTACAGTTTGAATTTCTTAACTGTGATGTCTAAGTGATAAGCTGTAAACCTGTACTTTGAATATTTACCAGATATATTTGATAATTTTTACACTTTTTTCTACCAAAATCACTGGTGAATTTCAGATGCGTACCAAGATCAGTCAGAAAGATAAATACAGCGAGATAAATATTTCTGCTCTGTCTCCTGAGAAATCATTTATTCTGTGGCTGCCTCTTGATAAGATGATTTTATTAGATTTTTGGAAATGATTTCCTGGAAGAGAAAGACTTAAGTTATGAATTGAAGTTTTCTATTTGAAGACTGGGCTAATGCAAATTAACATTTTTAGTACTTTTGGAGGTGTCTCAGAATAATTGTAAGTCACACATTTAGAGTTAAAAATTTATGCTTGTATTTCAGAGGCTCTAGTGCACTGTCCAGAACATGGTATTCATTGACCAAACGGGTAAATTTAATGAACGGGTGACAGTGGAGGGATCTCTTCCAGATTAATATGCATTGGTATCATGAACAGAAGAGATTTCTGCATACTTTTATGTAAGAAAAACTTTTGTTTGAGTAAAAAACTGCCAGGAAGCACAGAGTACAGCAAGGGTAATAAACTATGAAATTTCCTCAACTGCCTGACCAGTTTAGTTACTCTGCACTGAATTCAGAAGAGAGTTAAAATGGATTTACGAACCTCCTTGATATAAGCTGGAAAATCCCTCACTACCTTAAAATTATGCAGCTCCTAGAAATCTTAGTAAGAGAGGTGTTACAGCACAGTGGCCTAAGGGTAACAACACAGCAGTGTTTGTAAAGAGATGTAATAAACTTTGTGAGATTGCTACAGCTAGGAAAGTAAAGGACAATGTTCAAATGCACCAACTTTTCTTTAAAACTGTTTTTTGACTTTCTTGTCTATTTTTTTCCAAAGGTATTATCTGATTCCATGAAAACTGCTTTATCTACAAATGATACCTTGCTAGTAACATACTTCATATTTCCATACCCGTATAAATCTCATCCCTTTATATAAATCTTGATTACAGTGTCTTTAGCATTACCGTACAAGAAGAGGTTTGGCCATGCAGAGCTGTAACTGTGTAATTGCTGCAGATCTCCTTCAAGACAGCTTATGTTTTTTTCATACAATTTAGGCAAGTAATTGGACAGCTTTACTTTATAAAATGGATTGATTTCCTAATAATATCAATAGAATGTTTTTCTCAGTAGACTTGAGTTTTCAGACAAATTTGAGTATGTTTAACCTTCACTGATTTCTCACTCTTTGTTGTGTTCTTTAGCCAAAATTACAAACGTTAACTGGTCATTAGCAAGTGCTAGACAAAATGTAACTGTGAAGATTAAAAATATATGTGTGGAACACATGTTCTCACAACCCTTCTTTCATTTAGTTTTACTAAGACCTCCAGTCTAGCAACAATTTTGAACGTCTTATATTTTAAGACCTGTAAAATCTGGCAGAAATATTTTTGACATATTATATGTCATCCTGAAGAGTGCAATATGCAGGAGCTGGAATTTACTAGGCATGTTAAAAAATAGCATTTGCCAAAACCTCCAGTACTAAAATATTTATGGGCTTCCCTCATTTAGAATATGAAAAGCATTTCAAAGCAGCTCCCTTAGTACTCGCAGCATTCAACCTTTTACTGAAGTGTGGAAGAAAAAAAAATTGAGAATTTAATTTTAAGGAGAAGCATGAATTGTTGTTCATCCTACAGAGTGTATGAAAAGCCTTAAATAGGTTACTTTAAAAGAACTTTTCTAGAGATCTGAATTCTCATGGAGTTTTTGCAGGGGGACAGTGCTCTTCAGAAGAGAATATGTGGGTTACCAGCGTACAAGCAGCATTCTTCCCTAGGTTTCTGGTTTAGGTATTGATGAGTGAACAGTAACAGGTTTTGGTAAAAGAAAGAATGATTTTCGCAACTCCACCAAACCACCATAAACGAGTCAGTGTCTGTACAGAACCAATGGAGAATTATTTTGTTACATGCAGTGGGGAAAGACTTGAAACCTTCACTCAGCAAAATTGAGTGCAGCATTTCTTCTTATACAACCTTTTCCAAAGTAGGCATTGATTGGAGACTGGTTGGGATCAATTTGCTGGTGGGAAGTGGTGAGTAATTTTCCTTGCATCACTTGTTTTGGTGTTGTCCCCTCTATTTTTCCCTGCATTAATTAAACTGCATTTATTTTGAAGCCATGAATTTTGCTCACCTTTGCCCTTCTTGTTCTCTCCTCAGCCCCGCTAGGTGTGGAGCAAGCAACTGAGTGAAGGCTTAGCTGGTAGCCAAGGTCAATCCACTACAGAAACAAGATATTCCCTGTCCTTCCAACATGGTGACTATATGTCATTACTGATTAAAAGAATCTGGATTTCTTTTTTTTTAACCTAAAACAGTTGTGTAAACAAAAAAAAAAGTAGAGGAGGTATTTTTTTCACCAATAATTAAAAAAGAAAAAAAGACAGTTGGGGGGTCTGTACAGACAGCTCCCTCAAATGTAAGTATGAATACTGACTGTGATACTAGTAGCATCAAAAGAAATATAATGGATATGAATAATAAAGCATAATTCCATGGTGGAAGAAGAAAAATAGGAAGCCTTTTTTACAAAAATGTGTTGATAGTTGAAAGCCTGCTGCTTTCTGTACATAAAAGTACTTAACTCTATTGGGAGCATATTTAGTATTAAGCCTGAACTCACAGGGAATATATTAGTTTAAGGGATTGGGTGGTATGTATTATACCAATATTCTGTCTCTTGAAAATCCTCACTGAACACACCTGAGCTGTTTGTATAATTTTAAATACTATTTTTCCTCTATTAGCTCCCCAACACTGAAGTGGTTATAAAAGTGATTGCTGGTTTTGTTTTTCTGTTTTTTTTTTAAAAAATCTGTTTATTCAACTTTGACTGCTATACAAGAATATTTAATTAGATACAAAACAAAAATTATCATCCAGCACTAGTGAAAGTGAGTATATATATATAAAGCAGGATAGGGCAGATCTTTCCTGCTAATAAACATATTTCAGAAGTTTCACTGATTTTGCATTCACTCAGAACTAAATGAAATGTACATGTTTTCTAAAAAGTACTGGGCAGCCTTGTGATCATTGGTTTTTCTTTAACTTCTTTTAGTCTTTTTAGTCTTTTCTAGCTTACAAAACACCCAAGCTTAGTCAATGCATTTGCTCTTAATGTGAACAGACAAATCAGAACCTTCATTTAAGCATGTGTACAGAGCACAGGCTTTATATCCACACAGAGTAACGATGCAAATATATTGAGCAGGAAGAGATTTACCCATTCAAACGTGTGCAACTTTTACCTTGCCTGAATACCTGTTAGGACTGGCAAATACATGAGAACCGAGCATGCAGTCGGTGTCCACTTTGTTTGCACACGCAAAATCTGTGGCACATTTGGGGGCAGCTTTAATGCACTGTACTTCATGAAGAAGTGGAAGACATAGACATATGCATATGTGCATATATATAAATAGATACTATATCATAGAATCATAGAATGGCCTAGGCTGGAAGGGACCTTAGAGATCATCTAGTCCAACCTCCCTGCCAGGGACGCCACTCTCAACTAGATCAGGCAACACATGGGAACAGAACTCCTGTTCTATTTTCCCCCTTATTAACATGAATAAAAATTATAAAGTTGATGGAGTTGTTCAGGGTTTTTTAATTTTTAGGTAACAGTACTTGTAGCTTATACAATGAAATATTTTCCTCTCTTTGACTTGCATTTTCTTCAGTAACTCATTTTGAGAGGAAATTGTAGAGCAGAAAATTACTTTCTCATTCTGTTAATTAAGTATCACACAAGGATTTTCTTCTCCAGTGTCAGAAATCCACAGTAGGGAGGCACTATAAAAAAGCTGAAGGCTGTGGGTAGACGGTGGGCAGAAACACAGTTCAGCCAGGTTCAGATTTTAAACTAAGATAAAATTTGTCTTAATACTATGTTTGTCTCTACCAGCAACACTTAAACAAGCAGTTTTCATATGGATGTCTAATGCAATTACTGTAGCCTTCCATATTTGCCTGCTACTATCCTGCAGTTTTTCCCTGGAAGGGAAATTGGTCTTTTCAAGAAATCTGAATGACCAACAACAAGTGTCTAGTAAACCTAGCTCTCTTATCCACACGCGGAGTTAAAAAAGCCCTGTCATGGGAATATCTGGAAACTTCATTTGTTTGGTTTTTTACAGAAACTGGAGACAAGATCACTGTGACATCATTAAAGGAAGTTCTGGCGAGAAATCAAATAGCTGTCTCACGGCGAATCTGGATTCAAGTTAATACACCTGGGAGACAGCCTATACTTTTCCTATATGGCCTTGGACATAGAATCATTGAATGGTTTGGACAATTTAAGGTGAGAAGTCCAAAATCCTCAAAGCTGCCCTGACTCTCCACCAAAACCAATGAACTAGATTCTGCCATTTACTTTGTCTGGGTCTCTAAGTGGTTCTGCTGGTTGTGTCCCTACTCAGGATAACATCGATTCGCTGCTTGGAGTGAGATTTCTTCAGCTCTGTTTTGAGGGACTACTCAGCCATTTTCAGTACTAACAAAAACACTCAAATCTTCATGACAGACAAGAAGGTGCTTCTGTGCATGTTTTCATAACTGACACAAAACAAAAGAATGTTAACGGAGGAAATCCTACAAGTTTGTTGTTAAAGATTTTATGTGTAAATAAGCTCTTAAAATATTATATAAAGTTTAATTTTCTATCAGGAGGATGATGGAAGATGGAACAAAATAGTTTCTGGGGGATCATACCTTATTTATGTTACACTGTAATCTACTTACATAAATGGGATGCTTAATTTAAAAATGAAATTTTTTTCAAGTAACCCTCCCCCCAGAAAAAAAATAAACTCCACAAATCTTACATATCAATCCCAGAAAACTTATTTTATTCCATAATAAAAGAACATTAAATAACAAAACAAAGTCCAAAAGTCAACTTAAAGCCCTTTTATATCTGCTGGCTGCATTGCTGCATTCTAGTTATGCAAGGAGTGGCAGTGGTCTTCTTTTATTAGCTGGCACTGCAAGAATTTAAGTGACCCAGCAGTCAACATTTCCCACTGTGGCAAAAACAATTTTGTAATTGTCCTGTGAATTAGGGAAGTGAATTCTCAGAGGATTCTCGCATTGGGTGTTTTCTTAAGCGATGATGTGGAAATAATAGATTTAATGAGAACAGTGTAACGATGTGGAATACAATTTCATTCTTGAGTAAATTTCACATCTTTTCCAACCAGAAAGTGGATTAACGTAAAGCATCAAGCAGGGAGCTAACCTGGAGATCCTGCTGCTAAACACAAATAACAGAATGGCCAGATTTTCATTACAGCAGATACAACACAGGAAAAATAAACAGGGAAGCGTGCAGTGGTTAGAAGCAGAATGACAGCATTTTTAACACACTGCAGGATTCAGTCATGTCACTCCCCCTCTACTGATGATGGAAATTGCTCAACAGGATCTGAGCCCCCCACTGAAAAACTGTACCTCAACATGTGCAGCAGTAAATTAGGAATTATGCTTTTATGAATCCTCTACCCCAGGAGCAGCTCTACTCCAATTACACAACAGTGTCTGGCGAGTAGGGTGTGCTGAAAGGTGAAAGATTAAGAATCAATGAGTGTCCTCTGCTATTACCTCAGTTGCTCTGGGACAATATTTTGACTCTTGCTGTATATATGCTTTAGTCATTGCAGCAAAATGCCAAAGGGTCTGCAATGAATCTTCACAGGGAAATTCAGGAATGGGGCCATCTGTGTTAGGCACAGCTCTGTGCTGTGGTTCTCCCCCGGAGAGATGGTCCTCTCTTCCTTGAGAGCTGTAAAGGGTAGAGCAAATTCCCCCACTGCAGCAGATCTCAGAGCTCTGCCTCTGT
>NW_009720423.1:24264-37221 GCF_000703405.1 Apaloderma vittatum
CTTTCCCTCTTCCCTTGCCAAGTCCCCTGCCTTCCCGACAACCCTTCCAGCACCATCGCCACACCAGGGATTAGGGACAAAGCTAGTTTTCCAAGCAGGTTTTGCAGTTAAACTTAAACCTTTTTGAACCATGTAAATGGGAGGAATACGTCAAGGAAAGGATAAGACTTGTTCCTTGACTGCACACTCTAGATGTGGAAGGGATCCTCTGCACCAGGCATTGTACACAGAAATACTGCTTTCTCAAGTGTGAGATTCTCCTGTGTAACTTCACAACTTGACAGCAGATGGATATCCAGGAAGGTGATCAGAAAATGGACTAGAAAAAGGAAACTTATGAACTTCTCAATCCTCCAGTGTGTACACCCATTTGATAGGTGACAGTCAGCAGTGTAAGAGTCCCCTGACTGGCAGATGGAACCCCAGACTCTGACATTAAGATGGAGATATGTGTCTACACATTTATGTAGGTTAGCACCTGTTGAGTCAACATTTGGGGCTTTTTGATTTGAATAAGGTACAAGATTGAAAGACATAAATCTAATTTCATCCTATGCACTGATTGCACAGTCAATACATTACTTTGCATGTCTGCTTTTCCTGAAAGCAAAGAGTCGGTTTGGGAAATACATTCAGTAAGCCACGTCCCCATGTGTGGCCTGATCTAGTTGAGAGGCATCCCTGCCCATGACAGAGAGATTGGATTAAATGATCTCTAAAGTCCCTTCCAGCCTAGGCCATTATATGATTCTATGATTTGCTTCCAAGGTTTCAGCAGAAATCACTTCTTGATCAGCACTGGAAACTGGCATATGTTATCTTTGTCTTGGTCGTTGTGCTCAACAGGGTAACATCCATGCCAGCCTGCTTATATTTCTTTGGAAGAGTACTAATGAAAGAGCCCAGCTCCTTTTATCTGGTGTACTTTCTTTAGACTAATAGCTTTACAGCTGACTCTTTTACAGCAAGGAAAATGATACTTAGGATGTAGACCTTGTCATACTAGGTACAACTAGGAACCTAAAACGTTTCAGTAAGCAACTCCAAACAATCTTGCTGAGGACGCTTAAGTCTCTCAGGACTGTAAATCTTGAACAGAAAGGCAAACAGTGACTTGAAAAATCAGGCTTCATCTGGAGACCTTAAAGTTAAATGTTCTAAACTACATTTTCAGACTTCCTCTCTTGCATGACAGGAACACTGAAGTTAGTTGGGAAAAAAACAAAAACAAAAATTAAAACAAAAACAAAAAAAACCCAAACCAAAACCAAAACAAAACAAAACACCGAAACAAAAAAAAACCCAAACAACATTCTGTTTTTGCATTCTCTGAACAAATTTATGGGCCTTTGAAATATGAAAGACTATTTTATAAGCAGATATAAAGAATTTTCAAATTACGACCTCTTGTTGAGTCCTTCTTATCATCTCCTTCAGCATAATCTACAGCTGATGTTAAAAACCTTGGAAAGGCAGGAGAAGATGGAGAATAACCGACTGAGAGGGAGTCAGACTGCCTTAACAGTTTGCCACCAAACCACACGGATATTACTCCTGATTCAAGGGAGGAGGTAATACACAGACCCTCCCTTGAATCATCATCTTAGCAAATGCTGTGACATTCAGATCTGCTTGAAAGTTTTGCTTTCATCCATGATCAAAGTCTGACAGAACACCTGTTATTTCCTCTGGATATTTCTTGCTGTTGACTACTGCTGTCAGTCAGGGCACATACTGATGTGACTGCTTAGACAGCAGACCCCATAGCCCATGTTTGAGTCTCCTGTGACAAAACAGTAGTGTATGCAGGAGAATCAAAGGCATTTAACTCTAATGAAACTCCTTTTGAGAACTCCTGAGATTTGTATGAGGAAATCGTTACATCCTGAAAGAGCAGCTCAAGCACTTGCAGTAGCAAGAAAATACCAAAAGACTGCCAGCAGCAGGAACATTGCCATTCTCTTTCTCAGCCTTCTGGCCGCTGCTAGCATTAATCATGCCTCACTGATGTTCAAAGAATCAACAAAACAGGAAATGCAGAAAAGCAAGCTAGTGATGGTGAAACTTTCTAGCAACGAGATTGCCTTTTGAAGAAAATTTCTCTTCGTATCTGGCGGGATATAGCCATCACTATCTGAAATTAGAACTAGAATGTCTTGTAAGTAGCTAAGAATATCAAAATATCTGCTAAGATATCCATCTAATGAGCCTGCAGCCACCAATGGCTTAGGCTTACACTTTGGGTTTGTTCCTCTTTCCTGGAAAATTGTTAAAACAACCAGAGAAAACAAATCCATAAACAATATGTTAGGTTTTTGCAGTGTTTTAAGGGGCACCTACTGATTCTCATAGAATAAAATAATGTACCAGCTGTTTGGCTTTTATAAATCGTTTCCATCAAAGCTACTTCTGTTAATTAATATAGAGACTTAACGTGTCGCACAGTCAGAGACCTAGATCTATGCTACACAGTCACCGCTGGGTTTTATGGTTCTTGTGTGTAATCAGCTGCAGTCTGACTCAGTTTACAGTAGTACAAATCAAGAGTAATTCCAGAGATTAATCATCCTCAAGACTAATGCATTATCCTTCTTCCAGTTTTCCTTCAAATTGTCCTGTACTCAAATGCTTGCAAGATGTTTTGATAGCAGGTGGACACAGAGCAAGACTCCATTTGGAGTCAATGGAGACAAAAGCATTTCAAGGATATGATCTGCTTAATTTAAGTAAACTTTTAGAACAGATCAGTTTAGTTGTCTTCCAAGAGATATCTGTTTCTCCTTCTGATCTAAAGAAGGAATCAAGGCGACTAGGTCATGTGTAGACCTCCACATAGCAAATTTCCAAACTCAGATGAGACAAGTAGTTATTTTTATAAGCTACACCTAGCACGTAGACCAAGGCTGCTTTTGTTTCCAATTCATCTGCATCTCTTTGATGTCTCCTATTTTGTGATTGTTCAGCTACTCTTATGTGAGGTCGTTGGGTTACAGAAAACCATTTGGCTGCAACATGCCTGACAGTGGGATTCTCTTACAGCATTAAGACACAGCACTGCAATGACAGAAAAAGTAGTAATAAATCGCTTAATTAACAGTGATATGAAACCAGATCACAGAATCACAGAATGGCAGGTGTCAAAAGGGACCTCTGAAGATCATATAGACCAAAGTCTTGCCAAAGCAGGAGCACTTTGCTCCTTGAATCTACAAAATGAAGTGATGTGCATTTTGTTGCTGTTGGCTTTTATGTCATAGAATCACAGAATTGTCAGGGTTGGAAAGGACCTTAAAGATCATCTAGTTCCAACCCCCCTGCCATCTGCAGGGACATCCCCCACTAGATCAGGCTGCCCAGAGCCCCATCCAGCCTGGCCTTAAAAACTTCCAGGGATGGGGCTTCCACCCCCTCTCTGGGCAACCTGTGCCAGGGTCTCACCACCCTCATGGGGAAGAACTTCTTCCTGAGGTCCAATCTGAACCGATCCATCTCTAGCTTTAATCCGTTCCCTCTAGTCCTGTCACTGCCCGACATCCTAAGAAGACCCTCACCAGCTTTCTTGTAGCCCCCTTGAGATACTGGAAGGCCACAATAAGGTCTCCTCGGAGCCTTTTTTTTCTACAGACTGAACAGCCCCAACTCTCTCAGTCTGTCTTCACAGGAGAGGTGCTCCAGCCCTCTGAGCATCCTTGTGGCCCTTCTCTGGACACACTCCAGCACGTCCAGATCTTTCTTGTGCTGTGGGCTCCAGAATCGGACACAGTACTCCAGATGGGGTCTCACGAGAGTGTTTTCCAGTTTGTGACCATAGTTTCAATAATTCAGAATTACAATAATCCCGCTACTTTTAACACTAAAACATAAGCACTTTCCTTCCAGTTTTGTATTTCCTCCCCCAAAAATAAGTTTCTTGATCTACAGTAATGTAATGTTACAAGCAGCTAGCACCTGCATAGCACTTTTAATCTTCAAATCATTTTGCAGATGTTGCCAAGTGAGTTAATATTCCCCTGAGAGTGAGGTACAGAAAGTAAGATTGCTGGCACTAAGGTGCTTAGGTAATAAATTTGAGGTTAGATTAATTTTTCTTCTTTCAGACCTAAGCAGTTACTAAATAAAAACACCCCAGTTTAGGTCACAGAAAGTTTGAGCATTTCTGAAATTTGAGTGAGAAATTGTTAACATTAAGATTTTTTTAAGTATGAGATTCTTTATCTTATTAAATGCATAAACTTTTTGTTCCCTAGTTATTGTCTTTATCCTCACAAGATGTCTTGGCACAAGCCCTGCAAATCCTTTAATGACAAATATTGGTAGCAAATTCAACAGAACTTTTCTGATACATGGAGCACAGGGAAGATTGGAACAGAATCCCAAGGTCATTAAAAACCCTCTCAGATTCACACCTGAAAGATTTCTCTTGTACAAAATATGGATTGGAAGTCTTGTTCTCTTTTTGGGTAATATTTAGCTCTGTATTGTCTTCTGGTGTAAAATAGTGCAGTTGAACTCCTGATTCCCTACAGTGAACTCTTTAAGATCTGGATTTCACCCTGATATCACATCCCCGTCTTTCAAACAAATTTAGCTCAAATAAAACTTTTTTTTTTTTTCTCAGTGCAACCAGCTTATTAAAAGATTGTCCAGGAAACTAATACATAGATGGTGGTACTGTCTTGTCTCTAAGTAGTGTTTTAACATCTAATGAAAACCACAGCAGATTTCTGACAACAGCTTTTGGTATGTATATATATTGCTATGAGAATTAGAGACATATTTCCTCAAAACATGACCTTTGTCTTTTTCCCTCTCTCAGATGAAAGATGCTAAAATATCATCTCAAATTGTTCTTTATTTGCCTTATGGTTTTACTAAATCCTTTTAAACAAATTAAACAGCCTACACACTGACTTGTGACCAGCTTTTTACATTTATTTTGTAACAGATGCCCAGCGATGTTAAATAAAGAGCATTGTTCCTTCTCTCAGTATAATTTTCCACATGTAAAAATTCTGTGTTTTATACGAGATGCTTCCTATGGAATAAATCTTGCCCACCCTGATTTAAAAAAACCCTGAAGCCTAAACTTTAAGCAGTAATAAAGCAAGTTTTCAGTGGAGGTAATAAACATTACATGTGCTTAACAAGACAAATTGCTAAATAATGATTTGAATAAATTCTGACTTACTTTTTTTTCTTTAAAATAATTTTTATTTACTGTTTCCTTAAGTAATTTCATAGTAACTAAACTACACTTGTCCAAATAGGCTTCAGTTTGTTGAATGAAATTAGGGTTTGAAGTAAGAATATAACTCAGAAAATATATTATTAACATAAGCTGACACTATTATTTAGAGTTTGATAGAAAGGCAACAGATTAAAGAAACAGAGGGCATATCCATGTGCAAGAATCCTTTTTTTTTTTCTTGTTACAAAGTGTATGCTAAATATTCAGAGACATGGAAGAGAGGAAGGTTAAATTATTTGGATGGTCATTTTCCATATCAAAAGGCTTACAAAAGAACTGCCAGAGTAAATCAGTATTTCATCCAGTCCACAGTCTGCAGAGCCAGACAAAATGCAAAACATCACCTTCATTAAGAATTCAGGGGCTTAACAGATACATTATTCTCAGCTTGCTTTTTGTTTTTTTAATATGACTATACAGATAGTGCTGAAAATATTTTGGAAATTATCTTCAACATTTTCTGTTTACCAAATGTCTTTTGTGATAAATGGTAGTGACATGTTTAATTTTCAATAATTTCATTTATTTCTCAGAGGCTTTAGGAAAAGTGAACACCTTAGATAATTTTCAAAACTCTTCACAGAAAAAAAAAAGAAAAAATTCTTGAAACACTTTGCACAACAAAGTGTATGTTTCTAAGAGAAAATCAAATCTTACTATCTTGAATTCAACTGGATATTTTCCTGTATAAGAAAGAATGAGTCTTGTCAGTCACAGCTTTAGACTCAAAAGTATTATTAAAAAAAATCTTGTCTCTTTCCACACAGTAAACCACTATTTAGACTTCATTAATTTCTTACCTAGCTTTACCAACATGCTTTGTGAAGTGTTTTCTTTACTTCTTAAAACAATCACTGGAAAGGAAAACAAACATTTGGCACTTAGAAACCTAAACGTTTCTCCTGGACAGGAAATTTTTCTTCGTTTCACAATGCTCAAGATCGTTTTCAGGAAAAACCTGAACACATTTATATGTCTCTTACTGGTACTGAAATATTTTTTGGGCACAAGTCAAAACCCTTCCCACATCTCACTCACTTCATTGTAGCTGTATGGCTTGTTCCAGCTCTGTAGACCATGACAACATCTTCTGGATATTTGTGGGGATAAATCCAATCACATTTATTTTCAGCCATATGCTGACAATGTGGGCCAATTCAATCATGTTTACATGGTGCTAAACTGAACCTAAGAAATCACTTTCACCTAGTATGAGTTGTGTTTCCCTTTGTCTCATATCCCACACAGACACACACACACACAGCACCCTGATCTGCTTCGTCTGCTGATCTGGCAGAGCTCCTGACATCCAAATATATAATTGTGACATGTGGGATGGAACCTCTGACTTTGCCAGACAGGGATTTACATGAAGGCAATAGAAAAGGAATCAAACATGTCTCACTTGCAGACCATAGAATCATAGAATGCATTGGGTTGGATACTTTCTTGTTTCACGTGCTGTGAGCACAAAAGAGAAAGCAAAGATGGCGTATTGATGGGTAGGAAGAAACATAAGACAGACAATTTAGGACCAATCCCAGGCTCTTGTGGAGCTCAGCTCCATCAGCCTTCAACAATGCATATCATAGATGTAATACAAAATATCTGTGAACTGTTTCTCAAGTTGCGTTTTCATGTGTGGCATCAGTTTTCAGGAATAATCTGGTACTCCCACTGAAGTAATGCCATGTCTCTCTAAAAGTAAATGCAGCTTAAGGTCAAAGTCCAGCATGAGCTATAGCATTTAAGTTACAAATGAGTCATAAGGAGGAAAATAAAGTTAGTTCTCAGTTACATTTGTGAGGTAGTTGTCTATCAGGGCCATACAGACATGCACATTGTCATGAGTTTGTTTTTAGTGGGAGTTCTTGGTAGTGGGGGGAAGGGTTGTTGTGGTGTCTCCTTGCCAAACTTCTAGAGCCCCCTCTGGTCCAGGTAGAAATCAAACCAGTCTCTCCCCAAGGCCAGGCCAATCAGTGCCTCTTTCGTCATTGTATATAAGATGGGAAACCTGTTGGGTTAGGCTCTATGTGTCCTTACTTTTGTGTTGAAGGGTTTTTGTTTGGAAGAGGGGGAGACGAGAGGAGGGAAACTACGTGGTCCGTGAGGACAAAGGTGGGGGAAGAACAATGGGGTAGAGATAGAATCGTAGGATTGTCAGGGTTGAAAGATACCTTAAAGATCATCTAGTTCCAACCCCACATCTCCCACTAGATCAGGCTGCCCAGAGCCCCATCCAATCTGGCCTTAAAAACTTCCAGGGATGGGGCTTCCACCCCCTCTCTGGGCAACCCGTGCCAGTGTCTCACCACCCTCATGGGTCTGAACTGATTCTTCTCTAGTTTTAATCCATTCCCTCTAGTCCTACCACTACCCAACATCCTAAAATCTGAGCCAGTGCTAAAATGGCAGGATAGCCTGCAAATCAGGGAGATCAACAGTGGTGAAATGTCCAAGATGCAGCAGCATGTGGAAGAGCCCATGCCAGGGGAAGAAAGAGCACACAGGATCAGAGGATGTGCCCAAAGCAAAAGGTGACTCTGAGGAGAACCCATGCTGAGCAGAGGACACTGCAGTCCATGGGAGGTCTCCACGCTGGTGGGAAGGACTCATGTGGAGGTAGAGGATTGCCTCCACTAGATGGAAAACACATGGCATCAGGGGAAGACTGTGAGAAGTCTTCTTCCTGAGGAGGAAGTATTGCCATGGATAGTAAGAAATGACCAGAAAGACTACAACCCCCGACCCCTGTCCTGCCCTGTGCCACTTCAGGGAAGGAGGAAGCTGGGAAGAAAGGAGGGGTGGTGGTGCCAGGAAGTATTTTTAAGATCTGGTTATATTTATTTTTCTCACTGTCCTACTGTGATCTGGTTGATCAGGTTGAACTGGTAGCAGTAAACTAAATTCATGTTTTTCACCCAGGTCTACTCCGGTTTTTGCCCATGACCATAGGGGGTGAGCGAACCCTCCCTGTCCTAATCTCAATCCTTAAACCTTTTTGTTTTGTTGAATTTTCTCTCTCCCCATCCCTAGAGGGACAGGGTTGGGGGTAAGTGGCTTTGTGGTTCTTTGTTGCTGACTCCAGCAGCTGGCTCAATCACACACGTATGCACTTAAGTAATAAATTCCCTGAGTGGTCCAGGCACTTGTCATCTAAAGGGATAAGCCAGTAGACTGATCGGAGTCAACGGACAAGCTTGAAGTCTAGTGATTGACTGAACCTTCACAACTAAGTGCCTGACCAATTATTATGGGTGAGAATTTCAGACAGTTCTAGAGGTTCCCTCAGGCATCTCTTGCTGAGTCCAGCCCACACCATATGCTTGAAGGTAGTCTCCTGGCTGGAGACCTGTCCCTTCCCTCCAGGCATATCCTTGTGTGGTTCCCACTTCAGGAGAGATCAGGTTGGTCATACATAAGAGCCAATATATATTGTTCCTGCACAAATGGTTTACTGGCTCTGGGATGGAGTTAATTTTCAGATAGAACAGTCTTTTATATGCATTTAAGATACTAAATGCATACAAAATTAAGATATTAAATACATACAACTCCCAATCCAGCCGAAGATGCCACTGTGTGGACCTGTGCAACTGAGACTTCCTTTGCCATCTGATCAGCTATCAACTGTCCTGAATTTTCAAGAGTTGACTCATGTCAGTGTTACCCTGTGCCAAGACCTGAATAGATGAGATTTTCTCTCTAACAAACTGCCATAGTTTTATCAGATAAATAAAGACAATTTGCATGAAAATTCCTGTCACTCCCAGAAGAACCCTCCCTTTGTGTTTTATACTAGGTCTCACAGTTCCTTCTTTTAAAATTTGTAGTTAATGGTGTGTCTTCTTCTGGAGTGTTTAAAGCCAGACTATCCAGAAATCTCAAATAAAAGGAGACAAGAAAGTCAGAAGCTAGGATTGCAGTAATCCACCCAATCGAGTGAAAGAAGAAATATGTAGCTAGGGAAAAATATAGCTGTGGTAAGGCAGGTCAAAGGTCAAGCCAGCATGACAAGCCAATAGGTCTGATCAGAGTCAGAATCAAGGAGTCACTTGCAAAATACCTTAAATAGAGACTAACAGGGAGGACTGAGCTCTCCCGGAAGAAGTGAGACAGGTGTCCAGTGAGGTTCCTCATTGCTCACCAGTGCAAGCACTAACAGTCCATTATCAAAGCTGGTCCTAAGCCCACACAGCCAAAAGCCAATGAGGGGGCATGTCCTCAGAGCCCTGACAACAATAAATCCCAAAAAGCAAATTAAGAATTGTGGATGAGTTAACCATTCTAGCAAAGGTGCTTGGAAACTTCTGTTTGTATCATTAATATTTTCTGATTAATATAATTAATAAGTTTTTAATCTTACTTTCTTCCTCATCTTCTTTCAAGCCATTAACAAAGGCAAAATAAATGATATTCATTATTCCTTGTCAAGCACATTGATTTTCAAGAATAAGTCTTGCCACCTTTTATAACCAATAATTTATTATCAGATCTCCCAGCAACTACATTTTTTTTGTGTTATTCACATATTTGGAGGTTTGCTGGGAAGATGGCAAATAATAGATGACCTGCCATTTGAAACAAGTCACTCCAGAGAGACAAGTCTATATTACCACTCCCTCTTGCAGCAGTAACAAAAAAATCCATTTACAGTTTTAATATTGGTAATTCTACCAAGTATTTTTCTTTTCTCCTGCTTGTACAACTTCTACAAAAGCTAATGGGAGAGGTTTTTGTAAAATCCATAGCAGGCTCTTCTGTCAAAATCCTGTAATTTAAACTAATTTATTCTCTAACTAATCACCACCAACAAAGATCCTGTGGTATAAAAATAGCTACTACTTGATTTTGGCTGAAAGTCTAGCCAGGTTTTACAAAAATACTCAACAACCAAAGCCTAAATAATGTGCTGAAAAAAATTTACAAACATTAGTACATATGTCATATTAAAGTACTGTAAATACTTCAAATATTTTATCAATTAAATATGATTATATATTAGTCTCATGATAGTGTCAAAGAATAGAAGTTGCTTCACATAGTTCTTCACATAGTTGCTTGACATAGTTCTATATCTGTGACTGTTTAACTGGTACTTGAACTATTTGCTTTATAAAAAATGGGGTTTAGTGTGAATATTCTTTATGTGCTGAATGTAAAAGCATTACATTAGACCTATGTGCGTAAAATCCATTAGTCCAGATTTATGGATACAATACCTTATAACACATAACCCTGCAAGTTAATTTCTTGCATGTTTAAGAGATGTAAAAAGAAAATGATTAGAGGTAATATGCAGTGTGGGCTTTTGTCTCTGCATGCAAATTAAAGTGTTTAAGTAGCCTGGATGGTTGGTGCTTTTTATTAACTAGCCCTGCTCAGCCATCCCTTGTACTTTGCCCACCATGCTCCTTGCACAGATGCCTGGTGCTGCATCCAGAGGACATGAGGACCTACTTGAACCTGTCATCTGGAATGTCATCTGCTACTGGAGTTCAGGAAAGCAGGGAAGTTATTCAGTTATTTTTAACATGTAGTTTTGGGGTTATGGAAGTTATGGAAGATCAACAAAGAGTGGGTTAAAATAGTAGGCAATCACAAAGTCCAGTCCGTTTTCTACGAAAAAGGTTTTCACCTCCAGTTCCACCTCCTTCTCTTTTCTCCACCTAAACCAAACAAAATCTGCTACTCAAAAAAAGAAAGCATCCTGGTGCACTCAGATTTTTTGTGTAGTTACAGTTGTCTCTACCCAAATTTTGCATATAATTCAGCATGTGTTGATGAATGGTGGAGTTTTTACAGGACCCCATCTCCCAAGAAGCCATATTTTCAAAATGTTTCTGAACATCTGAAAACTTGAACACAGCTGTGATTATGGGTGAATGAAAATGACATCCCATGCTCTCTCTCTATATTTCTTCTTCATCTGGAAAACTGTGAGGACCAGTCTTTCCTCTTCCTCACCTTTCGTTTGTAGCATAGTTTCCATTTTAGGTTGGAAAAGTGATGAGAAGACAGTGCCTGTGGCCTGCAACATGAATAACAGTTTATGTCTCAATACTTTCCATATTGATGAAAACACAGACATTTTCTCTCTTTTATTACTGTCAAAATGTACAATCTCTTTCCACTTCAGATAGAAATCAGCAACGATTCCCGTGTTCAGTGATTCACCAAAATGCCCATTTCCTATAAACCGTTAATCAAACAGACCTAGGGAATCAGAAAAGCCTGAGAAACAGAACACCTCTCCTTTGCTAGCTCCACACTTCTGTGTCTTACCCTACCCAGGGTACCAATAAGGGAACAATTTCGAAAAGTGAATTATTTCCAAAAGCCAGCCCTGCTAGAGAGGGTGATACCAAAAAAGGAGCACTCAAAGGGTCAAAACATTCCCTGTGCATCTCCCTCTCCTTGAAGATATGCAAAAAATACCATCCCGTGGCACAACATAAAACATGAAGAAGTGCTGGGATTAAAATCCACGTAATTACACCAGGTCATTTATGCCCTCTTCTCCAACTAGGGTGCTGTTTTCAGAGGTGGAATGAATGTTAGAATAACAATCTAAATGTCTTTGACTTCTCACTGAACACCCTACGTGTAGTGAAGACTTTGAAATCCCCCCTGGATGGGGGCAGCTGAAGAGGATCCTACAGCTCTGAAGGTGAGGAAAGCCTATGTTTGGACAGCAACACAGTCCTTAAGCACTGAAAAAAAAATAAATTTTCTGTCCAGGTGCTTTTTATGTATTGCTATGACATCTGTGGACAATCATCATCTTGTCTGCAAACAAAACCCAGGCTTTTCAAATGTTTTTAATAGCTTATTCAGAGTAATGTTGAGAAGTCCATATGTTCCCCTTGTGGCATTTCAACTCTGTCAAGCCAGCATTGCATTCAGAATTGCTCAGCACAAGAAGCAGCAGGCAGAGAGTTGAATTACAATGGTAAGTGGGACATAAAATAGGGGGAAACAAATGTAAAACATATAAACAAAGTAAAAAGAGAGAAAAAAAGAGGAAGAAAAAAGTAAAAGGAGAAATAAAAGTAAAGAAATAACAGAAAAAACTGTCAAGGTGAACAAGAGTATTTGCTATAGCTGTTGTTTCTGTTACACCATCTGCTGTTTTGAGCCCTATTTAGAACAAATAGAATTTTAATTCATTGTGAAGGAATACAGAAGAAGGCTGTGTAGCTCTACTTCTCATGGTCTTAATCATTACCTAGTTTGAATCTTTTCCTGGAAGAGACACCCTTCCTTTTGGTTATACTGGCTGACTTTTTTACATGCTGGTAAAAGATGGACGCTGATCCAAATGCATATAAGGAGATTACAGAATTCCTCACATAAGAAGTACTCTTCCAAAAAAAATTCATAAATCATAAACCAACCCCTACAAAACTGTGAGGTCAGCTAAGAGTTGATGAGATTTAGTCCTGAGAGACTTTGTATTTGCCTGTGAGTGGAATTGTTTATGTTTGCATTCCCGCATGGAGGAGATGATCCATCCTTCCTACTCAGCACTGGTGAGACGCGTCTGGCGCTCCATGTCCCATGCCGGGTGTCCTGGTACAAGAGGAGCACAGATATACTGGAGTGGCAAAGGGCCATGAAGATGATCCAGGGCTAGTATCTGTCATATAAAGAAAGAATAAAAGAGTTGGGACTATTCAGCCTGTCGTGGTTTGACCCTGGCCGGCAGC